>NC_142501.1:97463787-97466287 GCF_057876585.1 Rhinolophus sinicus
AACCCTAACCCTAACCCTATCGCAAACCTAACATTAACCCTAACTCTAACTCTAAAGCAAACCTAACTTTAACCCTATACCTTACACTAACCCTAACCCTAAACCATAGCCCTAACCCAACCCTAACCCTAACCCTAACCCTAACTCAACCTAACCCTAATCCTAACCTTAATCCGAAACCTAACCTTAACCCTAAACCTAACCTAACCCTAACCCTATCCATATCCTTAACCCTAACGTAACCCTAAACCTAACGCGAAACGCTAACCCAAACCCTAACCCTAATCCCAACCCTAAACCTAACCCTAACCCTAACCCTAACGCAAACCTAACCCTAACCCTAACCCTAGCCCCAAACCTATCCCTAACTATAACCCTAACCCTAACACAAACCTAACCCTAAACCTAACCCTAAACCTAATCCTAACCCTAACCCAACGCAAAACTAACCCTAACCCTAACACTAACTCTAACCCTAACGCAAACCTAACACTAACCCTAACCCTAACCCTAACGCTACCCTAACGCATGCCTAACCCTAACCATTACCCTAACCCTAACCCTAACGCAAACCTAACCCTAACCTTAACACTAACCCTAAACCTACCTTAACTCATACCTAACCCTAACCCTAACCCTAACCCTAACCCCAACCCTAACCCTAACGCATAGCTAACCCTAATTCTAACCATAACCCTAACCCTAATCCTAACACTAACGCAAACCTAACCCTAAAAATAACGCTAACCCTAACCCAAACACAAACCTAACCCTAACCCTAACCCTAACCCTAAAACTAAAGCAAACCTGACCCTAACCCTAACCCTAACCATAAACCAAACCCTAACGCTATCGCATACCTAACCGTAACCCTAACCCAAACCCTAACGCAAACCTAACCCTAACCCTAACCCTAACCCTAATCCTAACCCTAACCCTAACGCAAGCTAACCCTAACCCTAATGATTTCCCTAACCCTAATGCACACCTAACCCTAACCCTTACCCTACACCTAAAGCAAACCTAACCCTAAACCTAACCCTAACCCTAACCCTAACCTTAAACCTAACGAAAACCCTAAGGCAAACCTAACCCAAACACTAACCCTAACCCTATCGCATACCTAACCCTAACCCTAACCCTAACCCTAACCCTAACCTTAAACCTAAACCTAACCCTAACCCTAACCCAAACCCTAACCTTAAACCTAACCCTAACCCTAACCTTAACGCAAACCTAACCCTAATCCTAACCCTACCACAACCCTAACGCAAACCTAACCCTAACCCTAACCCTAACCCTAACTCTAGCCATAACGCAAACCTAACTCTATCCCTAATCCTAACCCTAACCCTAAAACTAACCCTAACCCTAACCCTAACGCAAACCTAACCGTAACCCTAACTCTAACTCTAACGCAAACCTAACTTTAACCCTATACCTTACACTAACCCTAACCCTAAACCATAGCCCTAACCCTAACCCTAACCCTAACCCTAACCCTAACTCAACCTAACCCTAATCCTAACCCTAACCCGAAACCTAACCTTAACCCTAAACCTAACCTAACCCTAACCCTATCCATATCCTTAACCCTAACGTAACCCTAAACCTAACGCGAAACGCTAACCCTAACCTAACCCTAACCCCAACCCTAAACCTAACCCTAACCCTAACCCTAACGCAAACCTAACCCTAACCCTAACCCTAGCCCCAAACCTATCCCTAACTATAACCCTAACCCTAACACAAACCTAACCCTAAACCTAACCCTAAACCTAATCCTAACCCTAACCCTAACGCAAACCTAACCCTAACCCTAACACTAACTCTAACCCTAAAGCAAACCTAACACTAACCCTAACCCTAACCCTAACCCTAACCTAACGCATGCCTAATTCTGACCATTACCCTAACCCTAACCCTAACGCAAACCTAACCCTAACCCTAACACTAACCCTAAACCTACCTTAACGCATACCTAAACCTAACCCTATCCCTAACCCTAACCCCAACCCTAACCCTAACGCATAGCTAACCCTAATTCTAACCATAACCCTAACCCTAATCCTAACACTTACGCAAACCTAACCCTAAAAATAACGCTAACCCTAACCCAAACACAAACCTAACCCTAACCCTAACCCTAACCCTAAAACTAAAGCAAACCTGACCCTAACACTAACCCTAACCATAAACCTAACCCTAACGCTAACGCTTACCTAACCCTAACCCTAACCCAAACCCTAACGCAAACCTAACCCTAACCCTAACCCTAACCCTAACCCTAATCCTAACCCTAACCCTAACGAAAACCTAACCCTAACCCTAATGATAACCCTAACCCTAACGCACACCTAACCCTAACCCTTACCCTACCCCTAAAGCGAACCTAACCCTAAAACTAACCCTAACCCTAACCCTAACCCTAACCCTAACCCTTACCCTAACACTAACCCTAACCGTAACCCTAACCTAACCCTAACCCTAACCCTAAACC
>NC_142501.1:97468787-97471287 GCF_057876585.1 Rhinolophus sinicus
ACGCTAAACTAACCCTAACCCTAACGATAACCCTAACCCTAACGCAAACCTAACCCTAACCCTAACCCTAACCCTAATCCTAACCCTAACCCTAACGCATACCTAACCCTAACCCATACCCTAACCCTAACGCAAACCTAAACCTAAACCAAACCCTAACCCTAACCCTAACACTAACCCTAATCCTAACCTAACCCTAACCCTAACCCTAACCCTAACCTAACCCTAACCCTAACCCTAACCCTAACACTAACCCTAACGCAAACCTAACCCTAACCATAACCCTAAAACAAACCTAACCCTAACCCTAACCCTAAACCTAATCCTAACCCTAACCCTCACGCAAACCTAACCCTAACCCTAACCATAACCCTAACCCTAACCAAAACGCAAACCTAAAAATAACACTAACCCTAACCCTAACCCTAACCCTAACGCAAACCTAACCCGAACCCTAACCCTAACCCTAACACAACCTAAATCTAAACCTAACCCTAACCTGAAACCTAACATTAACCCTAACCCTAACCTAACCCTAACCCTAACCCTAACCCTAACCCTAACAGAAACCTAACCCTAACCCTAACTCTAAACTAAACCTAACGCAAACCTAACACTAACCCTAACCCTAAACCTAACCCTAACCCTAACGCAAATCTAACCCTAACTCTAACCCTAACCCTAACACTAACGCAAAGCTAACCCTAACCCTAACCGTAACCCTAACCCTAACGCATACCTAACCCTAACCCTTACCCTAACCCTAACGCAAACCTAACCCTAAACCTAACCCTAACCCTAACCCTAACCGTAACCCTAACCCTAACACTAAGCGTAACCTAACCCTAACCCTAACCCTAACCCTAACCCTAACCCTAACGCAAACCTAACCTAACCCTAACCCTAACCCTAACCCTAACCCTAACCCTAACCCTAACCGTAACCGTAACCTAACCCTAACCCTAACCCTAACCCTAACCCTAACCCTGACGCAAACCTAACCATAACCATAACCATAACCCTAACCCTAAACGTAACGGAAACCTAACCCTAACCCTAACCATAACCCTAACCCTAACCCTAACCCTAACCCAAACATAACCCTAACCCTAACTCTAACCCTAACCCTAACTCAACCTAAACCTAAACCTAACCCTAACTCGAAAACTAACATTAACCTAACACTAAACTAACCCTAACCCTAACCCTAACCCTAACCCTACCCTAACCCTAACCCTAAACCTAACCCTAACCCTAACCCTAACCCTAACCTAACGAAAACCCTAACGCAAACCTAACCCAAACACTAACCCTAACCCTATCGCATACCTAAGCCTAACCCTAACCCTAACCCTAAACCTAACCCTAACCCTAACCCAAACCCTAACCTTAAACCTAACCCTAACCCTAACCCTAACCCTACCCCTAACACAACCTAAATCTAAACCTAACCCTAACCTGAAACCTAACATCAACCCTAACCCTAACCCTAACCCTAACCCTAAACCTAACCATAACCCTAACCCAAACCCTAACCTTAAACCTAACCCTAACCCTAACCCTAACGCAAACCTAACCCTAATCCTAACCCTACCCCAACCCTAACGCAAACCTAACCCTAACCCTAACCCTAACCCTAACTCTAGCCATAACGCAAACCTAACTCTATCCCTAATCCTAACCCTAACCCTAAAACTAACCCTAACCCTAACCCTATCGCAAACCTAACATTAACCCTAACTCTAACTCTAAAGCAAACCTAACTTTAACCCTATACCTTACACTAACCCTAACCCTAAACCATAGCCCTAACCCAACCCTAACCCTAACCCTAACCCTAACTCAACCTAACCCTAATCCTAACCTTAATCCGAAACCTAACCTTAACCCTAAACCTAACCTAACCCTAACCCTATCCATATCCTTAACCCTAACGTAACCCTAAACCTAACGCGAAACGCTAACCCAAACCCTAACCCTAATCCCAACCCTAAACCTAACCCTAACCCTAACCCTAACGCAAACCTAACCCTAACCCTAACCCTAGCCCCAAACCTATCCCTAACTATAACCCTAACCCTAACACAAACCTAACCCTAAACCTAACCCTAAACCTAATCCTAACCCTAACCCAACGCAAAACTAACCCTAACCCTAACACTAACTCTAACCCTAACGCAAACCTAACACTAACCCTAACCCTAACCCTAACGCTACCCTAACGCATGCCTAACCCTAACCATTACCCTAACCCTAACCCTAACGCACACCTAACCCTAATCTTAACACTAACCCTAAACCTACCTTAACTCATACCTAACCCTAACCCTAACCCTAACCCTAACCCCAACCCTAACCCTAACGCATAGCTAACCCTAATTCTAACCATAACCCTAACCCTAATCCTAACACTAACGCAAACCTAACCCTAAAAATAACGCTAACCCTAACCCAAACACAAACCTAACCCTAACCCTAACCCTAACCCTAAAACTAAAGC
>NC_142501.1:97476287-97486287 GCF_057876585.1 Rhinolophus sinicus
CCCTAATGAAAACCTAACCCTAACCCTAACGATAACCCTAAACCTAACGCAAACCTAACCCTAACACTAACCCTAACCCTAACCCTAACGCAAACCTAACCCTATCCCAAAACCTAACCCTAAACCTAACCCTAACACTAACCCTAACCTTAACGCAAACCTAATCATAAACATAACGCTAACCTAAAACCCTAACGCTAAACCTAACACTAATCCTAACCCTAACCCTAAACCCTAGCACAGACCCTAACCGTAACCCTAACGCTAACCGTAACCCTAACCCTAACCCTAATGCAAACCTAACCCTAACCTTAACATTAACCCTAACCCTAACCCTAACCCTAACGCAAACCTAACCCTAACCCTAACCCTATCCCTAACCCTAAAACAAACCTAACACTAAACCTAACCCTAACCTTAACCCTAACCCTAAACCTAAACCTAACCCTAACAGAAACCTAAGCCTAACCCTAACCCTAAACCTAACCCTAACCCTAACGCAAACCTAAACCTAACCCTAGCCCTAACCCTAATCCTAACCCTAAGGCATACCTAACCCTAACCCTTACCCTAACCCTAACGCAAAGGTAACCCTAACCCTAACCATAACCCTAACCCTAACCCTAACCCTAACCTAACCCTAACCCTAACCCTAACCCTAACCTAACCCTAAACCTAACCCTAACCCTAACCCTAACCCTAACGCAAACCTAACCCTAAACCTAACCTTAAAACAAACCTAACTCTAACCCTAAAACTAAACCTAATCCTAACCCTAACCCTTACGCAAACCTAACCTTAACCCTAACCATAACCCTAACCCTAACCGTAACGCAAACCTAACAATAACACTAACCATAACCCGAACCCTAACCCTAACGCAAAAATAACCCTAACCCTAATCCTAACTCTAACACTACCTAAATCTAAACCTAACCCTAACCCGAAACCTAACATTAACCCTAACCCTAACCTAACCCTAACCCTAACCCTAACCCTAACCCTAACCCTAACAGAGACCTAACACTAACCCTAACCCTAACCCTAACCCTAAACCCTAGACCTAACCCTAACAGTAACCCTAACCCTAACCGTAACCCTAACACTAACCCTAATGCAAACCTAACCCTAACCCTAATATTAAACCTAACCCTAACCCTAACCCTACCCCTAACGCAAACCTAACCCTAACCCTAACCCTATCCCTAACCCTAAAACAAACCTAACACTAAACCTAACCCTAACCTTAACCCTAACCCTAAACCTAACCCTAACCCTAACAGAAACCTAAGCCTAACCCTAACCCTAAACCTAACCCTAACCCTAACGCAAACCTAACCCTAACCCTAGCCCTAACCCTAACCCTTACCCTAACCTAACCCTAACCCTAAACCTAAACCTAACCTAACCCTGAACCTAACCCTAACCCTAACCCTAACGCAAACCTAACCCTAAGCCTAACCTTAAAACAAACCTAACCCTAACCCTAAAATTAAACCTAATCCTAACCCTAACCATTACGCAAACCTAACCTTAACCCTAACCATAACCCTAACCCTAACCGTAACGCAAACCTAACAATAACACTAACCATAACCCGAACCCTAACCCTAACGCAAAAATAACCCTAACCCTAACCCTAACCCTAACACAACCTAAATCTAAACCTAACCCTAACCCGAAACCTAACATTAACGCTAACCCTAACCTAACCCTAACCCTAACCCTAACCTTAACCCTACCCTAACCCTAACCCTAACCCTAACCATAAACATAACGAAAACCCTAACGCAAAGCTACCCCTAACCCTAACCCTAACCCTATCGCAAACCTAACCCTAACCCTAACCCTAACCCTAACCCTAACCCTAACAGAAACCTAACCCTAACCCTAACCATAACCATAAACCTAACGCAAACCTAACACTAACCATAACCCTAAACCTATCCCTAACATTAACGCTAACCTAACCCTAAACCTAACAATAACCCTAACATTAACACTAAGGCAAAGCTAACCCTAACCCTAACCCTAACGCATACCAAACCCTAACCCTTACCCTAACTCTAACGCAAACCTAACCCTAAACCTAACCCTAACCCTAACCCTAACCCTAACCCTAACCCTAACGCAAACCTAACCCTAAACCTAACCCTAAAACAAACCTAACACTAACCCAAACCCTAACCCTAAACCTAATCCTAACCCTAACCCTGACGCAAACCTAACCCTAACCATAACCATAACCCTAACCCTAAACCTAACGCAAACCTAACCCTAACACTAACCCTAACCCTAACCCTAACCCTAACCCTAACGCAAACCTAACCCTAACCCTAACCCTAACCCTAACCCTAACACAACCTAAACCTAAACCTAACCCTAACTCGAAAACTAACATTAACCCTAACCCTAACATAACCCTAAACCTAACCCTAACCCTAACCCTACCCTAACCCTAAACCTAACCCTAACCCTAACCCTAACCTTAACCCAAACCCAAACCCTAACGCTAACGCAAACCTAACCCTAACCCTATCATTAATCTAACCCTAACCCTAACCCTAACCCTAACCCTAACCCTAACCCTAACCCTAACCCTAACGCAAACCTAACGCTAAACCTAAACCTAAAACAAACCTAACCCAAACCCTAAACCTAACCCTAAACTTAATCCTAACCCTAACCCATATGCAAACCTAACCCTAACCATAACCATAACCCTAACCCTAACCGTAACGCAAACCTAACCCTAACACTAACACTAACACTAACACTAACCCTAACGCTAACGAAAACCTAACACTAACCCTAACGCTAACACAACCTAAACCTAAACCTAACCCTAACTAGAAAACTAACATTAACCATAACCCTAACCTAACGCTAACCCTAACCTTAACCGTAACCCTAACCCTACCCTAACCACAACACTAACCCTAAACCTAACCCTAACCATAACCCTAACCTAACCCTAACCCTAACGCAAACCTAACCCTACCCTAACCCTAAAACAAACCTAACCCTAACCCTAACTCTAAACCTAATCCTAACCCTAACCCTTACGCAAACCTAACCCTAACCCTAACCATAACCCTAACCCTTCGTAACGCAAACCTAAAAATAACACTAACCCTAACACTAACCCTAACCCTAACGCAAACCTAACCCTAACCCTAACCCTAACCCTAACCCTACCCTAACCGTAACCCTAACCCTAACCCTAAACCTAACCGTAAACTTAACAAAAACCCTAACGCAAACCTAACCCTAACCCTAACACTAACCCTATGGCAAACGTAACCCTTACCCTAAACCTAACCCTAACCCTAACCGTAACACAAACCTAACCCTAACCCTAACACTAACCCTAACCCTAACCCTAACAGAAACCTAACCCTAACCCTAACCCTAACCCTAAAACAAACCCAAACCTAACACTAACCCTAACCCTAAACTTAACCCTAACCCTAACACAAACCTAACCCTAACCCTAACACTAAGGCAAAGCTAACCCTAACCCTAACCCTAACCCTAACCCTAACGCATACCTAACCCTAACCCTTAACCTAACCCTAACGCAAACCTAACCCTAAACCTAAACCTAACCGTAACCTAACCCTAACCCTAACCGTAACCTAACCCTAAAACTAACCCTAACCCTAACCCTAACCCTAACCCTAACCCTAACCCTAACCTAACCCTAACCCTAACCCTAAACCTAACCCTTACCCTAACCCTAATGCAAACCTAACGCTAACCCTAAACCTAAAACAAACCTAACCCTAAACCTAAACCTAACCCTAAACCTAATTCTAACCCTAACCGATACGCAAACCTAACCCTAACCATAACCATAACCCTAACCCTAACCGTAACGCAAACCTAAACTTAACACTAACACTAACCCTAGACCTAACACGAACCCTAACGCAAACCTAACCCTAACCCTAACCCTAACCGTAACCCTAACGCTAACACAACCTAAACCTAAAACTAACCCTAACACGAAAACTAACATTAACCATAACCCTAACCTAACCCTAACCCTAACCCTAAGCCTAACCCTAACCCTACCCTAACCCTGACACTAACCCTAAACTAACCCTAACCCTAACCCTAAACCTAACGAAAACCCTAACGCAAACCTAACCAAAACACTAACCCTAACCGTATGGCAAAACTAACCCTAACCATAACCCTAACCCTAACCCTAACCCTAAACCTAACCTAACCCTAACCATAACCCTAACCCTAACAGTAACGCAAACCTAACAATAACACTAACCCTTACCCTAACACTAACACTAACGCAAACCTAACCCTAACCCTAACTCTAACCCTAACACAACCTAAATCTAAACCTAACCCTCACCCGAAACCGAACATTAACCCTAATCCTAACCTAACCCTAACCCTAACCCTAACCCTAACCCTAACCCTAACCCTACCCTAACCGTAACCCTATCCCTAACCCTAACCCTAACCCTAACCCTAACCCTTACCCTAAACCTAACCCTAAACCTAACGAAAACCCTAACGCAAACCTAACCCTAAACCTAACCCTAACCCTATCGCAAACGTAACCCTTACCCTAAACCTAACGCTAACCCTAACCGTAACACAAACCAAACCTAACCCTAACCCTAACCCTAACCCTAACCCTAAACCTAACAGAAACCTAACCCTAACCCTAACCCTAACCCTAAAACTAACCCAAACCTAGCATTAACCCTATCCCTAAACTTAACCCTCACCCTAACGCAAACCTAACCCTAACCATAACCCTAACCCTAACCCTAACACTAAGGCAAAGCTAACCCTAACCCTTACCCTAACCCTAACGCAAACCTAACCCTAAACGTAATCCTAACACTACCCTAACCCTAACCGTAACCTAACCCTAACCCTAACCATTACCCTAACCCTAACCTAAACCTAACCCTAACCCTAACCCTAACCCTAACCCTAACCCTAACCCTAACCCTAACGCAAACCTAACGCTAAACCTAAACTTAAAACAAACCTAACCCAAACCCTAAACCTAACCTTAAACTTAATCCTAACCCTAACCCATATGCAAACCTAACCCTAACCATAACCATAACCCTAACCCTAACCGTAACGCAAACCTAACCCTAACACTAACACTAACCCTAACACTAACCCTAACGCTAACGAAAACCTAACACTAACCCTAACGCTAACACAACCTAAACCTAAACCTAACCCTAACTAGAAAACTAACATTAACCATAACCCTAACCTAACGCTAACCCTAACCCTAACCCTAACCCTAACCCTACCCTAACCCCAACACTAACCCTAAACCTAACCCTAACCATAACCCTAACCTAACCCTAACCCTAACGCAAACCTAACCCTACCCTAACCCTAAAACAAACCTAACCCTAACCCTAACTCTAAACCTAATCCTAACCCTAACCCTTACGCAAACCTAACCCTAACCCTAACCCTAACCCTAACCCTACCCTAACCGTAACCCTAACCCTAACCCTAAACCTAACCGTAAACTTAACAAAAACCCTAACGCAAACCTAACCCTAACCCTAACACTAACCCTATGGCAAACGTAACCCTTACCCTAAACCTAACCCTAACCCTAACCGTAACACAAACCTAACCCTAACCCTAACACTAACCCTAACCCTAACCCTAACAGAAACCTAACCCTAACCCTAACCCTAACCCTAACCCTAACGCATACCTAACCCTAACCCTTAACCTAACCCTAACGCAAACCTAACCCTAAACCTAAACCTAACCGTACCCTAACCCTAACCCTAACCGTAACCTAACCCTAAAACTAACCCTAACCCTAACCCTAACCCTAACCCTAACCCTAACCCTAACCTAACCCTAACCCTAACCCTAACCCTAACCCTTACCCTAACCCTAATGCAAACCTAACGCTAACCCTAAACCTAAAACAAACCTAACCCTAAACCTAAACCTAACCCTAAACCTAATTCTAACCCTAACCGATACGCAAACCTAACCCTAACCATAACCATAACCCTAACCCTAACCGTAACGCAAACCTAAACTTAACACTAACACTAACCCTAGACCTAACACGAACCCTAACGCAAACCTAACCCTAACCCTAACCCTAACCGTAACCCTAACGCTAACACAACCTAAACCTAAAACTAACCCTAACACGAAAACTAACATTAACCATAACCCTAACCTAACCCTAACCCTAACCCTAAGCCTAACCCTAACCCTACCCTAACCCTGACACTAACCCTAAACTAACCCTAACCCTAACCCTAAACCTAACGAAAACCCTAACGCAAACCTAACCAAAACACTAACCCTAACCGTATGGCAAAACTAACCCTAACCATAACCCTAACCCTAACCCTAACCCTAAACCTAACCTAACCCTAACCATAACCCTAACCCTAACAGTAACGCAAACCTAACAATAACACTAACCCTTACCCTAACACTAACACTAACGCAAACCTAACCCTAACCCTAACTCTAACCCTAACACAACCTAAATCTAAACCTAACCCTCACCCGAAACCGAACATTAACCCTAATCCTAACCTAACCCTAACCCTAACCCTAACCCTAACCCTAACCCTAACCCTACCCTAACCGTAACCCTAACCCTAACCCTAACCCTAACCCTAACCCTAACCCTTACCCTAAACCTAACCCTAAACCTAACGAAAACCCTAACGCAAACCTAACCCTAAACCTAACCCTAACCCTATCGCAAACGTAACCCTTACCCTAAACCTAACGCTAACCCTAACCGTAACACAAACCAAACCTAACCCTAACCCTAACCCTAACCCTAACCCTAAACCTAACAGAAACCTAACCCTAACCCTAACCCTAACCCTAAAACTAACCCAAACCTAGCATTAACCCTATCCCTAAACTTAACCCTCACCCTAACGCAAACCTAACCCTAACCATAACCCTAACCCTAACCCTAACACTAAGGCAAAGCTAACCCTAACCCTTACCCTAACCCTAACGCAAACCTAACCCTAAACGTAATCCTAACACTACCCTAACCCTAACCGTAACCTAACCCTAACCCTAACCATTACCCTAACCCTAACCTAAACCTAACCCTAACCCTAACCCTAACCCTAACCCTAACCCTAACCCTAACCCTAACGCAAACCTAACGCTAAACCTAAACCTAAAACAAATCTAACCCTAACCCTAAACCTAACCCTAAACTTATTCCTAACCCTAACCCATATGCAAACCTAACCCTAACCATAACCATAACCCTAACCCTAACCGTAACGCAAACCTAACCCTAACAATAACACTAACCCTAACCCTAACGCTAACGCTAACCTAACACTAACCCTAATGCTAACACAACCTAAACCTAAACCTAACCCTAACTCGAAAACTAACATTAACCATAACCCTAACCTAACGCTAACCCTAACCCTAACCCTAAACCTAACCCTAACCCTACCCTAACCCCAACACTAACCCTAAACCTAACCCTAACCATAACCCTAACATAACCCTAACCCTAACGCAAACCTAACCCTACCCTAACCCTAAAACAAACCTAACCCTAACCCTAACCCTAAACCTAATCCTAACCCTAACCCTTACGCAAACCTAACCCTAACCCTAACCATAACCCTAACCCTTCGTAACGCAAACCTAACAATAACACTAACCCTAACACTAACACTAACCCTAACGCAAACCTAACCCTAAACCTAACCCTAACCCTAACACTAACACATCCTAAATCTAAACCTAACCCTAACCCGAAACCTAACATTAACCATAACCCTAACCTAACCCTAACCCTAACCCTAAGCCTAACCCTAACCCTACCCTAACCCTAACACTAACCCTAAACTAACCCTAACGCTAACCCTAAACCTAACGAAAACCCTAACGCAAACCTAACCCAAACATTAACCCTAACCCTATCGCAAAACTAACCCTAACCATAACCCTAACCCTAACCCTAACCCTAAACCTAACCCTAACACTAACCGTTACGCAAACCTAACCTAACCCTAACCATAACCCTAACCCTAACAGTAACACAAACATAACAATAACACTAACCCTAACCCTAAACCTAACACTAACGCAAACCTAACCTTAACCCTAACTCTAACCCTAACACAACTAAACCTAAACCTAACCCTCACCCGAAACCGAACATTAACCCTAATCCTAACCTAACCCTAACCCTAACCCTAACCCTAACCCTAACCCTACCCTAACGGTAACCCTAACATTAACCCTAACCCTTACCCTAACCCTAAACCTAACCCTAACCTAACGAAAACCCTAACGCAAACCTAACCCTAAACCTAACCCTAACCCTATCGCAAACGTAACCCTTACCCTAAACCTAACGCTAACCCTAACCGTAACACAAACCTAACCCTAACCCTAACAGAAACCTAACCCTAACCCTAACCCTAACCCTAAAACTAACCCAAACCTAGCACTAAACCTATCCCTAAATTCAACCCTAACCCTAACACAAACCTAACCCTAACCCTAACCCTAACCCTAACCCTAACACTAAGGCAAAGCTAACCCTAACCCTAACCCTAACCCGAACCCGAACGCATACCTAACCCTAACCCTTACCCTAACCCTAACGCAAACCTAACACTAAACCTAATCGTAACCCTACCCTAACCCTAACCGTAACCTAACCCTAACCCTAACCCTTACCCTAACCCTAACCTAACCCTAACCCTAACCCTAACCCTAACCCTAACCCTAAACCTAACACTAACCCTAACCCTAACCCTAACCCTAACGCAAACCTAACGCTAAACCTAAAACTGAAACAAACCTAAACCTAATCCTAAACCTAACCCTAAACCTAATCCTAACCCTAACCCATATGCAAACCTAACCCTAACCATAACCATAACCCTAACCCTAACCGTAACGCAAACCTAACCCTAACTCTACCATAACCCTAACCCTAACCCTAACCCTAACGCAAACCTAACCCTAACCCTAACGCTAACACAACCTAAACCTAAACCTAACCCTAACTCGAAAACTAACATTAACCATAACCCTAACCTAACGCTAACCCTAACACTAACCCTAACCCTAACCCTACCCTAACCCCAACACAAACCCTAAACCTAACCCTAACCCTAACCCTAAACCTAACGAAAACACTAACACAAACCTAACCCAAACACTAACCCTAACCCTATCGCAAACCTAACCCTAACCCTAACCCTAACCCTAACCCAAACCCTAACCTTAACCCAAACCCTAACCCTAACCCTAACCCTAACCCTAACCCTAACGCAAACCTAACCTTAACCCAACCTTAACCCAAACCCTAACCCTAACCATAACCCTTACCCTAACGCAAACCTAACCCTAACCGTAACACTAACCCTAACGCAAACCTAACCCTAAACCTAACCCTAACCATAACCCTAACCCTAAACCTAACCCTAACACTAACAGAAACCTAACCATAACCCTAACCATAACCCTAACCCTAAACCTAACGCAAACCTAACACTAACCCTACCCCTAAACCTAACCCTAACCCTAACGCAAACCTAACCCTAACCCTAACCCTAACCCATCCCTAACCCTAACACTAATGCAAAGCTAACCCTAACCCAAACCCTAACCCTAACCCTAACCCTAACGCATTCCTAACCCTAACTCTTACCCTAACCCTAACGCAAACCTAACCCTAAACCTAACCCTAACCCTAACCCTAACCCTAACCCTAACCCTAACCCTAACCTAACCCTAACCCTAACCCTAACCCTAACCTAACCCTAAACCTAACCCTACCCCGAACATTAACCCTAACCCTAACCCTAACGCAACCTAACCCTAACCCTAACCCTAAAACAAACCTAACACTAACCCTAACCCTAAACCTAATCCTAACCCTAACCCTTACGCAAACCTAACCCTCACCCTAACCATAACCCTAACCCTAACCGTAACGCAAACCTAA
>NC_142501.1:97493787-97496287 GCF_057876585.1 Rhinolophus sinicus
TTACACAAACCTAACCCTAAACCTAACCCTAACCCTAACCCTAACGCAAACCTAACCCTAAACCTAACCCTAACCATAACCCTAACCCTAAACCTAACCCTAACCCTAACAGAAACCTACCCATAACCCTAACACTAACCCTAACCATAAACCTAACGCAAACCTAACACTAACCCTAACCCTAAACCTAAACCTAACCCTAACGCAAACATAACCCTAACCCTAACCCTAACCCTAACCCTAACACTAACGCAAAGCTAACCCTAACCCTAAACCTAACCCTAACACTAACGCATTCCTAACCATAACACTTACCCTAACCCTAACGGAAACCTAACCCTAAACATAACCCTAACCATAACCCTAACCCTAACCCTAAACCTAACCTAACTATACCCTAACCCTAACCCTAAAACTAACCTAACCCTAAACATAAACCTAACCCTAACCCTAACCCTAACCCTAACCCTGACCCTAAATCTAAACCTAACCCTAACCCGAAACCTAAAGTTAACCCTAACACTAACTTAACCCTAAAACTAACCCTAACCCTAACCCTACCCTAACCCTAACCCTAACCCTAACCCTAACCCTAACCCTAACCCTAACCCTAACCCTAACGAAAACCCTAACGCAAATCTAACCCTAACCCTAACCCTAACCCTATCCAAACCTAACCCTACACTAAACCTAACCCTAACCCTAACCCTAACGCAAACCTAACCCTAAACCTAACCCTAAACCTAACCCTAACCCTAACCCTAACCCTAACAGAAACCTAACCGTAACCCTAACCCTAACCCTAAACCTAACGCAAACCTAACACTAATCATAACCCTAAACCTAACCCTAACCCTAACGCAAACCTAATTTAACCCTAACCCTAACCCTAACCCTAACCGTAACCTAACCCTAACCCTAACCCTAACACTAACGCAAAGCTAACCCTAACCCTAACGCTAACCTAACCCTAACGCATACCTAAACCTAACCCTTACCCTAACCCTTACGCAAACCTAACCCTAAACCTATCCCTAACCCTAACCCTAACCCTAACCCTAACCTATCCCTAACCCTAACCCTAACCCTAACCTAACCCTAACCCTAACCCTAACCCTAACGCAAACCTAAACCTAACCATAACCCTAAAACAAACCTAACCGTAACCCTAAACCTAATCCTAACCCTAACCCTTACGCAAACCTAACACTAACCCTAACCCTAAACCTAACCCTAAACCTAACCCTAACCCTAACCCTAACCCTAACCCTATCGCAAACCTAACCCTAACCCTAAACTTAACCTAACCCTAACCCTAACCCTAACCCTAACAGAAACCTATCCCTAACCCTAACCCTAACCCTAAACCTAACGCAAACCTAACACTAACCCTAACCCTAAACCTAACCACAACCCTAACGCAAACCAAACCCTAACCTTAACCCTAACCCTAACCCTAACCGTAACCTAACCCTAAAACTAACGCAAACCTAACACTAACCCTAACCCTAAACCTAACCACAACCCTAACGCAAACCTAACCCTAACCCTAACCATAACCCTAACCCTAACCGTAACGCAAAATTAAAATAACACTAACCCTAACCCTAATCCTAACCCTAACGCAAACATAACCCGAACCCTTACCCTAACCCTAACACAACATAAATCTAAACCTAACCCTAAACCGAAACCTAACATTAACCCTAACCCTAACCATCCCTAACCCTAACCCTAACCCTACCCTAACCCTAACCCTAACCCTAACCCTAACCCTAACACTAACCGTAAACCTAACGAAAACACTACCGCAAACCTTACCCTAAACCTAACCCTAACCCTATCGCAAACCTATACCTAACCCTAAGCCTAACCCTAACCCTAAACCTAACCCTAACCCTAACCCAAACCCTAACCCTAACCCTAACCCTAACCCTAAACCTAACCCTAACCCTAATACTAAACCTAACCCTAACCCTAAACCTAACCCTAACACTAACCCTAAACCTAACCCTAACACTAACCCTAAACCTAACCCTAACCCTAACACTAACCCTAACCCTAACCCTAACACTAACGCAAAGCTAACCCTAACCCTAACCCTAACCCTAACACAACCTAAATCTAAACCTAACCCTAACCCGAAACCTAACGTTTACCCTAACCCTAACCTAACCCTAACCATAACCCTAACCCTACCCTAACCCTAACCTAACCTAACCCTAACCCTAACCCTAAACCTAACCCTAACACTAACCATAACCCTAAACCTAACGAAAACCTAACCGTAACCCTAACCCTAACCCTATCGCAAAACTAACCCTACCCTAAACCTCACCCTGACCCTAACCCTAATGCAAACCTAACCCTAACCCTAACCCTAACCCTAAACCTAACCATAACCCTACCTCTAACAGAAACATAACCCTAACCCTAACCCTAACCCTAAACCTAACGCAAACCTAATACTAACCCTAACCCTAAACCTAACCCTAACACT
>NC_142501.1:97503787-97508787 GCF_057876585.1 Rhinolophus sinicus
CCTAAACCTAACCCTAACACTAACCCTAAACCTAACCCTAACCCTAACCCTAACCCTAACCCTAACCCTAACACTAACGCAAAGCTAACCCTAACCTTAACCCTAACCCTAACCCTAACGCATACCTAACCCTAACCCTAACCCTAACCCTAACCCTAACCCTAACCCTAACCCTAACCTAACCCTAACCCTAACCCTAAATATTACCCTAACACTAACCGTAACCCTAACGCAAACCTAACCCTAACCCTAACCCTAAAACAAACTTAACCCTAACCCTAACCCTAACCCTAACCCTAAACCTAACCGTAACCCTAACCTTAACCCTAACCCTAACCTTAACCCTAACCCTAACCCTAACCCTAACCCTAACCCTAACGCAAACCTAACCCTAAACCTAAACCTAACCCTAAACCTAACCCTATCCCTAACCCTAACCCTAACCTAACCATAACCCTAACCCTAACCCTAACCTAACCCTAACGCTAACCCTAACCCTAACTAAACCCTAACCCTAACCATAACCCTAAAGCAAACCTAACCCTAAGCATAACCCTAAAACAAACCTAAACCTAACCCTAACCCTAACCCTAACGGTAACCTTAAGGCATACCTAACCCTAACCCTAACCCTAACCCTAACACAACTTAAATCTAAACCTAACCCTAACCCGAAACCTAACATTTACCTTAACCTTAACCTAACCCAAACACTAACCCTAACCGTAACCCTTCCCTAACCCTAACCCTAACCCTAACCCTAACCCCAATCCTAACCCTAAACTTAACGAAAACCCTAACGAAATCCTAACCGTAACACTAACCCTAACCCTATCGCAAACCTAAACCTAACCCTAAACCTAACCCTAACCCTAACCCTAACGCAAACCTAACCGTAACCCTAACCTAACCTTAACCCTAACCCTAACCCTAACAGTAACGTAACCCTAACCCTAACCCTAACCCCAAACCTAACGCAAACCTAACCCTAACCCTAACCCTAAACCTAACCCTAACCCGAACGCAAACCTAACCCTAACCCTAACCCTAACCCTAACACTAACGCAAAGTTAAACCTTACCCTAACCCTAACTCTAACCCTAACCCGAACGCATACCTAACCCTAAACTTTACCCTAACCCTAACGCAAACCAAACCCTAAACTTAACCCTAACCCTAACCCTATCTCTAACCCTAATCGTAACCTAACCCTAACCCTAACAATAACCTAACCCTAACCCTAACCCTAACCCTAACCCTAACCCTAACCCTAACCATAACCCTAACCGTAACGCAAACCTAACCCTAACTCTAACCGTAAAAAAAACCTAACCCTAAATCTAACCCTAAACCTAAACCTAACCCTAACTCGAAAACTAACATTAACCCTAACCCTAACCTAACCCTAACCCTAACCTAACCCTAACCCTAACCCTAACCATAACCCTAAAATAATCCTAACCATAACCCTTACGCAAACCTAACCCTAACCCTAAACATAACCCTAAACCTAATCCTAACCATAACCCTGACGCAAACCTAACAATAACCCTAATCATAACCCTAACCCTAATCGTAACGCAAACCTAACCCTAACAATAACACTAACCCTAACCCTAACCCTAACGCAAACCTAACCCTATACCTAACCCTAACCCTAACACAACCTAAACTTAACCTAAGCGTAACTCGAAAACTAACATTAATCCTAACCCTAACCTAATCCTCACCCTAACCCTAACCCTAACCCTACCCTAACCCTAACCCTAACCCTAACCCTAACCCTAAACCTAAACCTAACCGTAACACTAAACTTAACCCTAACCCTCACTTTAACCCTTACCCTAACCCTAACCCTAACCCTTACCCTAACCCTAACCCTAACACAAACCTAACCCTAAACCTAAACCTATCCCTAACACTATCCCTAACCCTAACCCTAACCTAACCATAACCCTAACCCTAACCCTAACCTAACCCTAACCCTAACCCTAACCCTAACCAAACCCTAACCCTAACCATAACCCTAAAGCAAACTTAACCCTAAACATAACCCTAAAACAAACCTAACCCTAACCCTAACCCTAACCCTAACCCTAACCCTAACGCATACCTAACACTAACACTAACACTAACCCTAACACAACCTAAATCTAAACCTAACCCTAACCCGAAACCTAACATTTACCTTAACCCTAAACTAACCCTAACACTAACC
Organism: Rhinolophus sinicus; assembly: GCF_057876585.1. Lineage (NCBI taxonomy): Eukaryota > Metazoa > Chordata > Mammalia > Chiroptera > Rhinolophidae > Rhinolophus > Rhinolophus sinicus. The sequence goes on from NC_142501.1 coordinate 97,506,005, forward strand.
CTAACCCTAACCCTACCCTAACCCTAACCCTAACCCTAACCCTAAGTCTAACCATAACGCAACACTAACTCTATCCATAATCTTAACCCTACCCTAAAACTAACCCTAACACTAACCCTAACGCAAACCTAACCGTAACCCTAACCCTAACTCTAACGCAAACCTAACTTTAACCCTAAACCTAACACTAACCCTAACCTTAAACCATAGCCCTAACCCGAACCCTAACACTAACCCTAACCCTAACTCAACCTAACCCTAATCCTAACCCTAAACTGATACCTAACCTTAACCCTAACCCTAACCTAACCGTAACCCTAACCATATCCTTAACCCTAACCTAACCCTAAACCTAACCCTAACCCTAACCCTAACCCTAACCCCAACCCTAAACCTAACAGTAACCCTAACCCTAACGCAAACCTAACCCTAACCCTAACCATAACCCCAACCCTACCCCTAACTATAACGCTAACCCTAACACAAACCTAACCCTAATCCTAACCCTAAACTTAATCCTAACCCTAACACTAACGCAAACCTAACCCCAAACCTAACACTAACTCTAACACTAACGCAAACCTAACCCTACCCCTAACCCTAACCCTAACCCTAACTTAACGCATACCTAACCCTAACCATAACCCTAACCCTAACCGTAACACAAACCTAACCCTAACCCTAACCCTAAACGTACCTTAAACCATACCTAACCCTAACCCTAACCCTAACCCTAACCCTAACCCTAACCCTAACGCATAGCTAATCCTAACTCTAACCCTAACCCTAACACTAACCCTAACTCTAATCCTAACTCAAACCTAAATCTAACCCTAACTCTAACCCTAAACCTAACTCTAACGCATAGCTAACCCTAACCCTAACCCTAACCCTAACCCTAACGCAAACCTAACACTAACCCTAACCATAAACCTAACCCTAACCCTAACACTAATGCAAAGCTAACGCTAACCCTAACCCTAACCCTAACCCTAACACTAACGCAAAGCTAACCCTAACTCTAACCCTAACCCTAAACCTTACCCTAACCATAACGCAAAGCTAACCCTAAACCTAACCCTAACCCTAACCCTATCTCTAACCTTAACCATAACCTAACCCTATCCTAACCCTAACCATAACCCTAACCCTAACGCAAACCTAATCCTAACCCTAACCGTAAAAAAAACCTAACCCTGACCTAACCCTAAACCTAAACCTAAACCTAACTCGTAAACTAACATTAACCCTAACCCTAACCTAACCCTAAACCTAACCCTAACCCTAACCTTAACCCTACCCTCACCCTAACCCTAACCCTAACCCTAACCCTAACCCTAACCCTAACGAAAACCCTAACGGAAACCTAACCCAAACACTAACCCTAAGCCTATCGCAAACCTAAACCTAACCCTAACCTTAACCTTAACCTTAACCCTAACCTTAACCCTAACCCTAACCTTAACCCTAAACCTAAACCTAATGCTAACCCTAACACTATCCCTAACTCTAACCCTAACCTAACCCTAACCCTAATCCTTACCCTAACCTAACCTTAACCCTAACCCTAATCCTAACCAAACCCTAACCCTAACCATAACCCTAACACAAACATAACCCTAACCATAACCCTAAAACAAACCTAGCCCTAACCCTAACCATAAAACTAATCCTAACCCTAACCCTAACGCAAACCTAAACCTAACCCTAACCCTAACTATAACACAACCTAAACCTAAACCTAACCCTAACCCTAAAACAAAACTAACGCTAACCCTAACCCTAAACCTAAACCTAATCCTAACCCTAAACCTGACGCAAACCTAACCCTAACCCTAACCATAACCCTAACCCTAACCGTAACGCAAACCTAACCCTAACACTAACACTAACCCCAACCCTAACCCTAACCCTAACGCAAACATAACCCTAACCCTAACCCTAACCCTAACACAACCTAAACCTAAACCTAACCCAAAATCAAAAACTAACATTAACCCTAACCCTAACATAACCTAACCCTAACCCTAAGCCTAATCCTACCCTAACCCTAACCCTCACCCTAACCCTAACCCTAACCCTAAACCTAACGAAAACCCTAACGCAAACCTAACCCAAACACTAACCCTAACCCTATGGCAAACCTAACGATAACCCTAACATTAACGTAACGCAAACCTAACCCTAACCGTTTCACTAAAACAAACCTAACCCTAATCCTAACCCTAATCCTAAACCTAATTCTAACCCTAACCCTGACGCAAACCTATCCCTTACGCTAACAATAACCCTAACCGTACCGTAACGCACCTAACCCTAAAACTAACCCTAACCCTAACCCTAACCCTAACCCTAACGCAAACCTAACCGTAACCCTAACCCTAACTCTAACGCAAACCTAACTTTAACCCTAAACCTAACACTAACCCTAACCCTAACCATAACCCTAACCCTAACAGTAACACTAACGCAAAGCTAACACTAACCCTAACCCTAACCCTAACGCATTCCTAACCCTAACCTTAACCCTAACCCTAACCCTAACCGTAACCTAACCCTAAAACTAACGCAAACCTAACACTAACCCTAACCCTAAACCTAACCACAACCCTAACGCAAACCTAACCCTAACCCTAACCATAACCCTAACCCTAACCGTAACGCAAAATTAAAATAACACTAACCCTAACCCTAATCCTAACCCTAACGCAAACATAACCCGAACCCTTACCCTAACCCTAACACAACATAAATCTAAACCTAACACTAAACCGAAACCTAAC
>NC_142501.1:97513787-97526287 GCF_057876585.1 Rhinolophus sinicus
CTAAACCTAATCCTAACCATAACCCTGACGCAAACCTAACAATAACCCTAACCATAACCCTAACCCTAATCGTAACGCAAACCTAACCCTAACAATAACACTAACCCTAACCCTAACCCTAACGCAAACCTAACCCTATACCTAACCCTAACCCTAACACAACCTAAACTTAACCTAAGCGTAACTCGAAAACTAACATTAATCCTAACCCTAACCTAATCCTCACCCTAACCCTAACCCTAACCCTACCCTAACCCTAACCCTAACCCTAACCCTAACCCTAAACCTAAACCTAACCGTAACACTAAACTTAACCCTAACCCTCACTTTAACCCTAACCCTAACCCTAACCCTAACCCTTACCCTAACCCTAACCCTAACACAAACCTAACCCTAAACCTAAACCTATCCCTAACACTATCCCTAACCCTAACCCTAACCTAACCATAACCCTAACCCTAACCCTAACCTAACCCTAACCCTAACCCTAACAATAAACAAACCCTAACCCTAACCATAACCCTAAAGCAAACTTAACCCTAAACATAACCCTAAAACAAACCTAACCCTAACCCTAACCCAAATCTAACCCTAACCCTAACGCATACCTAACACTAACACTAACACTAACCCTAACACAACCTAAATCTAAACCTAACCCTAACCCGAAACCTAACATTTACCTTAACCCTAAACTAACCCTAACACTAACCCTAACCCTAACCCTACCCTAACCCTAACCCTAACCCTAACCCTAAGTCTAACCATAACGCAACACTAACTCTATCCATAATCTTAACCCTACCCTAAAACTAACCCTAACACTAACCCTAACGCAAACCTAACCGTAACCCTAACCCTAACTCTAACGCAAACCTAACTTTAACCCTAAACCTAACACTAACCCTAACCTTAAACCATAGCCCTAACCCGAACCCTAACACTAACCCTAACCCTAACTCAACCTAACCCTAATCCTAACCCTAAACTGATACCTAACCTTAACCCTAACCCTAACCTAACCGTAACCCTAACCATATCCTTAACCCTAACCTAACCCTAAACCTAACCCTAACCCTAACCCTAACCCTAACCCCAACCCTAAACCTAACAGTAACGCTAACCCTAACGCAAACCTAACCCTAACCCTAACCATAACCCCAACCCTACCCCTAACTATAACGCTAACCCTAACACAAACCTAACCCTAATCCTAACCCTAAACTTAATCCTAACCCTAACACTAACGCAAACCTAACCCCAAACCTAACACTAACTCTAACACTAACGCAAACCTAACCCTACCCCTAACCCTAACCCTAACCCTAACTTAACGCATACCTAACCCTAACCATAACCCTAACCCTAACCGTAACACAAACCTAACCCTAACCCTAAACCTAAACGTACCTTAAACCATACCTAACCCTAACCCTAACCCTAACCCTAACCCTAACCCTAACCCTAACGCATAGCTAATCCTAACTCTAACCCTAACCCTAACACTAACCCTAACTCTAATCCTAACTCAAACCTAAATCTAACCCTAACTCTAACCCTAAACCTAACTCTAACGCATAGCTAACCCTAACCCTAACCCTAACCCTAACCCTAACGCAAACCTAACACTAACCCTAACCATAAACCTAACCCTAACCCTAACACTAATGCAAAGCTAACGCTAACCCTAACCCTAACCCTAACCCTAACACTAACGCAAAGCTAACCCTAACTCTAACCCTAACCCTAAACCTTACCCTAACCATAACGCAAAGCTAACCCTAAACCTAACCCTAACCCTAACCCTATCTCTAACCTTAACCATAACCTAACCCTATCCTAACCCTAACCATAACCCTAACCCTAACGAAAACCTAACCCTAACCCTAACCGTAAAAAAAACCTAACCCTGACCTAACCCTAAACCTAAACCTAAACCTAACTCGTAAACTAACATTAACCCTAAACCTAACCTAACCCTAAACCTAACCCTAACCCTAACCTTAACCCTACCCTCACCCTAACCCTAACCCTAACCCTAACCCTAACCCTAACCCTAACGAAAACCCTAACGGAAACCTAACCCAAACACTAACCCTAAGCCTATCGCAAACCTAAACCTAACCCTAACCTTAACCTTAACCTTAACCCTAACCTTAACCCTAACCCTAACCTTAACCCTAAACCTAAACCTAATGCTAACCCTAACACTATCCCTAAATCTAACCCTAACCTAACCCTAACCCTAATCCTTACCCTAACCTAACCTTAACCCTAACCCTAATCCTAACCAAACCCTAACCCTAACGCATACCTAACCCTAACCCTTACCCTAACCTTCACGCAAACCTAACCCTAAAACTAAACCTGACCCTAACCCTAACCCTAAACCTAACCCTAACCCTAACCCTAATCCTAACCTAACCCTAATCCTAACCCTAACCCTAACCCTAACACTAACCGCAACCTTAACGCAAACCTAACCCTAACCATAACCCTAAAACAAACCTAACCCTAACCCTAACCCTAACCTAACCCTAACCTTAACCTTACGCAAACCTAACCCTAACCATAACGATAAACCTAACCCTAACCGTAACGCAAACCTAACAATAACACTAACCCTAACCCTAACCCTAACCCTAACGCAAACCTAACCCTAACCCTAACCCTAACACAACCTAAATCTAAACCTAACCCTAACCCGAAACCTAACATTAACCCTAACCCTACCTAACCCTAACCCTAACGCAAACGTAACCCTAACCCTAACCCTAACCCTAACCCTAACACTAACGCAAAGCTAACCCTAACCCTAACCCAAACCCTAACCCTAACGCATTCCTAACCCTAACACTTACCCTAACCCTAACGCAAACCTTACCCTAACCCTAAACCTAAAACAAACCTAACCCTAACCCTAACCCTAATCCTAACCCTAACCCTAACCCTAACCCTAACGCAAACTTAAACCTAACCCTAAACCTAAAACAAACCTAACCCTAACCCTAACCCTAATCCTAACCCTAACCCTTAGGCAAACCTAACCCTAACCCTAAACATAACCCTAACCCTAACCCTAACAATAACGCAAAGCTACCCTAACCCTAACCCTAACCCTAACGCATACCTAACCCTAACCCTTACCCTAACACTAACGCAAACCTAACCCTAAACCTAACCTAACCCTAACCCTAACCCTAACCCTAACCCTAACACTAAACCTGACCCTGACCCTAACCTAACCCTAACCCTAACCTAACATTAACCCTAACCCTAACCCTAAACCTAACCCTAACGCTAACCTAATCCTATATCTTACCCTAACCCTAACCCTAAACCTAACCCTAAATCTAATCCTAACACAAACCTAACCCTAACCCTATACCTAACCCTAAACCTAACGCTAACCCTAACACTAACCCTAACACAAACCTAACCCTAACCATAAACCTAACCCTAAAACTAACCCTAACCTTAACCCTAAAGCAAACCTAACCCTAACCCTATCACTAACTATAACTCTAACGCAAACCTAAACCTAAACCTAACCCAAATCCTAACCGTAACCCTAACCCTAACCCTAACCCTAACACTAACAGAAACCTAACCCTAACCCTAAGCCTAAACCTAAACCTAACGCAAACCTAACAATAACCCTAATTCTAAACCTATCCCTAACCTTAACAAACCTACCCCTAACCCTAAACCTAACCCTAATCCTTGCACTAACGCAAAACTAAATCTAACACTAACCCTAACCCTAACCCTAACGCATACCTAACCCTAACCCTTACCCTAACCCTAACGCAAACCTAACACTAAACCTAACTCTAACCCTAACCCTAACCCTAAAACTAACCCTAACCCTAACCCTAAACTAACCCTAACCCTAACCCTAACCCTAACCACCCCTAACCCTAAACCTATCCATAACCCTAACCCTAACCCTAACGCTAACCTTATCCTAACCCTAACCCTAAAACAAACCTAACCCTAACCCTAACCCTAAACCTAATCCTAACCCTAACCCTGACGCAAACCTAACCCTAACCATAACCATAACCCTAACCCTAACCGTAACGCAAAACTAACCCTAACACTAACCCTAACCCTAACTCTAACCGTAACGCAAACCTAACCATAACCCTAACCCTAACCGTAACGCAAAACTAACCTTAACACTAACCCTAACCCTAATCTAACCCTAACACTAACCCTAACCCTAACACTACCCTAACCCTAACCCTATCCCTAACCCTAACCCTAACCCTAACCCTAAACCAAACGAAAACCCTAACGCAAACCTAACCCTAACACTAAACCTAACCCTATCACAAACCTAACCCTAACCCTAACCATTACCCTAACCCTAACGCAAATCTAACCCTAAACAAAACCCTAACCCTAACCCTAACCCTAACCCTGACCCTAACCTAACCCTAACACTATCCCTAACCCTATCCTAACCCTAACCCTAACCGTAACACTAACGATAACCCTAACCCTAACCCTAAACCTAACGCAAACCTAACCCTAACCCTAACCCTTAAACAAACCTAACCCTAACCCTAAACCTAATCCTAACCCTAACCCTGACGAAAACCTAACCCTAACCCTAACCATAACCCTAACACTATCCGTAACGCAAACCTATTCCTAACCCTAACCCTAACCCTAACCCTAAACCTCACTCTAACCCTAACCCTAACCCTAACCCTAACACATCATAAACCTAAACCTAACCCTAACCCGAAAACTATCATTAAACCTAACCCTAATCCTAACCCTAACCCCAACTTAAACGCAAACCTAACCCTAACCCTAACCCTAACCCTAACTCTAACCATAACGCAAACCTAACCCTATCCCTAACCAAACCCTACACCTAAAATTAACGCTAACCGTAACCTTAACGCAAACCTAACCCTAACCCTAACCCTAACCCTAATCCTAACCCTAACCCTAACGCAAACCTAACCCTAAAACTAAAGATAACCCTAAACCTAACCCTAACGCAAACCTAACCCTAACACTAACCCTAACCGTAAACCTAACCCTAACCCAAACCCAAACCCTAAACCTAACCCTAACACTAACCCTAACATTAAAGCAAACCTAATCATAAACTTAACGCTAACCATAAAACCCTAACGCTAAACCTAACCCTAACCCTATCCCTAACCCTAAACCCTAGCCCTATCCCTAACCCTAACCCTAACCGTAACCCTAACCGTAACGCAAACCTAAGCCTAACCCTAACCCAAACCTAACCCTAACGCAAACCTAACCCTAACCCTAATCTTAAAGCTAACCCTAACCTTAAAACTAACTATAATCCTAACCCTATCGCAAACCTAACAATAACCCTAAACCTAACCCTAAACCTTACCCTAACCCTAACGAAAACCTAACCCTAACCCTAACCCTAACCCTAACTCTAACCATAACCTTAACCCTAACCCTAACCTAACACTAACCCTAACCCTAACCTAATCCTAAAGCTAACCTTAACCTTAAACTTAACCCTAACTCTAACCCTAACCCTAACCCTAACCCTAACCCTAACCGTAACCCTAACTCTAACCCTAAACATAACGCAATCCTAAGCGTATATCCTAACCCTAACCTAACCATAACCCTAATCCTTATCCTAACCCTAAACCTAACCCTAACCCTAAACCCTAACCCTAACCCTAAACCTAACCCTAACCTTCAACCTAAACCTAAACTTAACCCTAACGCATACCTAACCCTAACCCTAACCCTAAACCTAACCCTAAACGTAACCCTGACCCTAAACCCTAAACCTAAGCCTAAACCTAACCCTAACCTTCAACCTAAACCTAACTCCAACCCTAACGCAAACCTAACCCTAAGCCTAACCCTAAACCTATCGCAAACCTAAACCTAACCGTAACCCTAACCCTAACCCTATCGCAAACCTAACCCTAAACCTAACCCTAAACCTAACCCTAACTCTAACCCTAACCCTAACCCTAAACCCTAAACCTAACCATAAACCTAACCCTAAGCCTAAAACTAACCCTAACCTTCAACCTAACCATAACTCCAACCCTAACGCAAAGCTAATCCTAATCCTAACCCTAATCCTAACCCTAACGGAAACCTAACCCTAACCCTAACCCTAACCCTAACTATAAGCATAACGCAAATCTAACCCTAAGCCTAACCCTAACCCTAATTTTAACCATAACGCAAACCTAACCCTAACTCTAACCCTAACCCTAACCCTAACGGAAACCTAACCCTAACACAAACCCTAACCCTAAACCGAACCATAACACTAACCCTAACCTTAACGCAAACCTAATCATAAACTTAAGGCTAACCTTAAAACCCTAACGTTAAACCTAACCCTAACACTAACCATAACAATAAACCCTAGTCCTAAGGCTAACCCTAACCCTAACCCTAACCCTAACCGTAACCATAACCCTAACCCTAACGCAAACCTAACCCTAACCCTAACGTTAACCCTAACCCTAACCCTAACCCTAAACCTAACCGTAACCCTAACCCAACGCAAACCTAACCCTAAACGTAACCCTAACCCTAACCCTAACCCTAACCCTAACGCAAACCTAACACTAAACAAAACCCTATCCCTAACCCTAACCCTAACCTCAACCCTAACAGAAACCTAACCCTAACCCCAACCCTAAACCTAACCCTAACGCAAACCTAACCCTAACCCTAACACTAACCCTAACCCTAACACTAACGCAAAGCTAACCCTAATCCTAACCCTAACCCTAACCCTGAAGCATACCTAACCCTAACCCTAACTCTAACCCTGACGGAAACCTAACACTAACCCTAACCATAACACTAACACTAACCCTAACGCAAACCTATCCCTAACCATAACCCTAACCCTAACATTAACACAACCTAAATCTAAACCTAACCCTACCCGAAACCTAACATTAACCATAACCCTAACCTAACCCTAACCCTAACCCTAACCCTAACACTAACCCTAACCGTAAAACCTAACGAAAACCCTAACGCAATCCTAAACCTAAACCTGAGCCTAACCCTATCGCAAAGCTAACCCTAACCCCAAACCTAACCCTAACCCTAACACTCAGGCAAACTTAACCCTAACCCTAACCCTAACCATAAGCCTAACGCAAACATAACCCTAAACCTAACCCTAACCCTAACCCTAACCCTAACAGAAACCTAACCCTAACCCTAACCCTAACCCTAACCCTAACCCTAAACCTAACGCAAACCTAACACTAATCCTAACCCTAAACCTAACCCTAACCCTAACGCAAACCGAAACCTAACCCTAACCCTAACCCTAACACTAACGCAAAGCTACCCTAACCCTAAACCTAACCCTAACGCATACCTAACCCTAACCCTTACCCTAACCCTAACGCAAACCTAACCCTAAACCTAACCTAACACTAACCCTAACCCTAACCCTAACCCTAACACTAAACCTGACCCTGACCCTAACCTAACCCTAACCCTAACCCTAACCTAACACTAACCCTAAACCTAACCCTAAACCTAACCCTAACTCTAACCCTAACCCTAACCCTAACCCTAACGCAAACCTAACCCTAACACTAACGTTAACCCTAACCCTAACCCTAACCCTAAACCTAACCGTAACCCTAACCCAAACGCAAACCTAACCCTAACCCTAACCCTAACCCTAACCCTAACCCTAACCCTAACGCAAACCTAACACTAAACAAAACCCTATCCCTAACCCTAACCCTAACATCAACCCTAACAGAAACCTAACCCTAACCCCAACCCTAACCCTAACCCTAACGCAAACCTAACCCTAACCCTAACACTAACCCTAACCCTAACACTAATGCAAAGCTAACCCTAATCCTAACCCTAACCCTAACCCTGAAGCATACCTAACCCTAACCCTAACTATAACCCTGACGGAAACCTAACACTAACTCTAACCATAACCCTAACACTAACCCTAACGCAAACCTATCCCTAACCATAACCCTAACCCTAACATTAACACAACCTAAATCTAAACCTAACCCTACTCGATACCTAACATTAACCCTAACCCTAACCTAACCCTAACCCTAACCCTAACACTAACCCTAACACTGAGGCAAACCTAACCCTAACCCTAACCCTAACCCTAACCGTAACGCAAACCTAACCCTAACCCTAACCCTAACCCTATCGCAAACCTAACCCGACACTAAATGTAACCCTAACCCTAACCGTAACGCAAACCTAACCCTAACCCTAACCCTAACCCTAACCCTAACCCTATCGCAAACCTAACCCGACACTAAACGTAACCCTAACCCTAACCGTAACGCAAACCTAACCCTAAACCTAACCCTAACCCTAACCCTAAACCTAACGAAAACCCTAACGCAAACCTAACCCAAACACTATTCCTAACCCTAACAGAAACCTAACCGTAACCCTAACCCTAACCCTAAACCTAACGCAAACCTAACACTAATCATAACCATAACCTAACCCTAACCCTAACGCAAACCTAACCTTAACCCTAACCCTAACCCTAACCCTAACCCTAACCGTAACCTAACCCTAACCCTAACCCTAACACTAACGCAAAGCTAACCTTAACCCAAACGCTAACCTAAACCTAACGCATACCTAACCCTAACCCTTACCCTAACCCTTACGCAAACCTAACCCTAAACCTAACCCTAATCCTAAACCTAACCCTAACCATAACCTAACCCTAACCCTAACCCTAACCCTAACGCAAACCTAACCCTAACCCTAAACCTAAAACAAACTTAACCCTAACCCTAAACCTAACCCTAAACCTAATCCTAACCCTAACCCTGACGCAAACCTAACCCTAACCATAACCATAACCCTAACCCTAACCGTAATGCAATCCTAACCCTAACACTAACACTAACCCTAACCCTAATCCTAAGCCTAACGCAAACCTAACCCTAACCCTAACCCTAACACTAACGCTAACACAACCTAAACCTAAACCTAACTCTAACTCGAAAACTAACATTAATCATAACCCTACGTAACCCTAAACCTAACCCTAACCCTAACCCTACCCTAACCCTAACCCTAACCCTAAACCTAACCCTAACCCTAACCCTAACCCTAACCATAACCATAACCATAACCCTAACCCTAACCCTAACCCTAACCCTAACCCTAACCCTAACCCTAACCCTAATGCAAACCTAACCCTAACCCTAACCCTAACCCTAACCCTAACAATAACACTAACATTAACACAAACCTAATAATAAACTTAACGCTAACCTTGAAACCCTAACGCTAAACCTAACCCTAACCCTAACCCTAACCCTAAACCCTAGCCCTAACCCTAACCGTAACCCTAACCCTAACCGTAACCCTAACCGTAACCCTAACGCAAACCTTACCCTAACCCTAAACTTAACACTAACCCTAACCCTTACCCTAACCCTAACCCTAACCCTAACCCTAACGCAAACCTAACCCTAACCCTAACACTAACCCTAAACCTAACCCTAACCCTAACCCTAACGCAAACCTTACCCTAACCCTAACCTTAACACAAACCCTAACCCTAACCCTAACCCTAACCCTAACCCTAACGCAAACCTAACCCTAACACTAACGCTAACCCTAACCTAACCCTAACCCTAACCCTAACCCGAACCCTAACCCTAACCCTAACCCTAATGCAAACCTAACCGTAACCATAACCCTAAAACAAACCTAACCCTAACCCTAAACTTATTCCTAACCCTAAAACTTACGCAAACCTAACCCTAACCCTAACCATAACCCTAACCCTAACCGTAACGCAAACCTAACAATAACAATAACCCTAACCCTAACCCTAAACCTAACGCAAACCTAACCCTAAAACTAAACCTAACCCTAACACAACCTAAATCTAAACCTAACCCTAACCCGAAACCTAACATTAACCCTAACCCTAACTAACCCTAACCCTAACCCTAACCCTAACCCTACCCTAACCCTAACCATATCCCTAACCCTAACCATAACCATAACCCTAACCCTAACCCTAACCCTACCCTAACCCTAACCATATCCCTAACCCTAACCCTAACCCTAACCATAACCCTAACCCTAAACCTAAACCTAAACCTAACCCTAACCCTAACAGTAACCTACCCCCAACCCTAACCCTAACCGTAACATAACCCTAACCCTAACCCTAACCTAACCGTAACCCTAACACTAACACTCACCCTAACGCTAACCCTAACCCTAACCCTAACCCTAACCCTAAACCTAACCTTAAACCTAATCCTAACCCTAACCCTGACGCAAACCTAACCCTAACCCAAAACCTAACCCTAATCCTAACCCTAACACTAACGCTAACCTTAACACAAACCTAATAATAAACTTAACGCTAACCTTAAAAACTAACGCTAAACCTAACCCTAACCCTAACCCTAAACCCTAGCCCTAACCCTAACCGTAACCCTAACCCTAACCCTAACCCTAACCATAACACTAACCCTAACGCAAACCTAACCCTAACCCTAACAATAACCCTAACCCTAACCCTAACGCAAACCTTACCCTAACCCTAACCTTAACACAAACCCTAACCCTAACCCTAACCCTAACCCTAACCCTAACCCTAACCCTAAGGCAAACCTAACCCTAGCGCTAACATTAACCCTACCCTAACCCTAACCCTAAACCTAAGCCTAACCCTAACCCTAACGCAAACCTAACCCTAACCCTAACCCTAAAAAAACCTAACCCTAACACTAACCCTAAACCTAATCCTAACCCTAGCCCTTACGCAAACCTAACCCTAACCCTAACCATAACCCTAACCTTAACCGTAACGAAAACCTAACCCTAACCCTAATACTAACCCTATCACAAATTAAATCTAAACCTAACCCTAAGCCGAAACCTAATATTAACCCTAACCCTAACCTAACCCTAACCCTAACCCTAACCCTAACACTAACCCTACCCTAACCCTAACCCTAACCCTAACCCTAACCCAACCCTAAACCTAACGAAAACCCTGATGCAAACCTAATCCTAACCCTAACCCTAACCCTATCGCAAAGCTAACCCTAACCCTAACCCTAACCCTTAACCTAACGCAAACCTAACACTAACCCTAACCCTAAACCAAACCCTAACCCTAACGCAAATCTAACCCTAACCCTAACACTAACCCTAACCTTAACACTAACGCAAAGCTAACACTAACCCTGACACTAACCCTAACGCATAACTAACACTAACCCTTACCCTAACCCTAATGCAAACCTAACCCTAAACCTAACCCTAACCCTAACCCTAACCTTAATCGTAAACTAACCCTAACCCTAACCCTAACCCTAACCAAACCCTAAACCTAAACCTAACCCTAACCCTAACCCTAACGCAAACCTAACCCAAACCCTAATCCTAAAACAAACCTAACCCTAACCCTAAACCTAAACCTAAACCTAATCCTAACCCTAACCCTGACGCAAACTTAACCCTAATCCTAACCCTAACCCTAACCATAACCCTAACCCTAAACCTAACCCTAAACCTAACCCTAACCCTAACCGTAACCTACCCTAACCCTAACCCTAACCCTAAGATAACCCTAACCCTAAACCTAACCCTAACCTTAACCCTAACCCTAACCCTAACCGTAACCTAACCCTAACCCTAACCCTAACCTAACCTAACCCTAACCATAACCCTAACACTAACCCTAACCATAACCCTAACCCTAACCCTAACCCTAACCCTAACCCTATCGCAAACCTAACCCGACACTAAATGTAACCCTAACCCTAACCGTAACGCAAACCTAACCCTAACCCTAACCCTAACCCTAACCCTAACCCTATCGCAAACCTAACCCGACACTAAACGTAACCCTAACCCTAACCGTAACGCAAACCTAACCCTAAACCTAACCCTAACCCTAACCCTAAACCTAACGAAAACCCTAACGCAAACCTAACCCAAACACTATTCCTAACCCTAACAGAAACCTAACCGTAACCCTAACCCTAACCCTAAACCTAACGCAAACCTAACACTAATCATAACCATAACCTAACCCTAACCCTAACGCAAACCTAACCTTAACCCTAACCCTAACCCTAACCCTAACCCTAACCGTAACCTAACCCTAACCCTAACCCTAACACTAACGCAAAGCTAACCTTAACCCAAACGCTAACCTAAACCTAACGCATACCTAACCCTAACCCTTACCCTAACCCTTACGCAAACCTAACCCTAAACCTAACCCTAATCCTAAACCTAACCCTAACCATAACCTAACCCTAACCCTAACCCTAACCCTAACGCAAACCTAACCCTAACCCTAAACCTAAAACAAACTTAACCCTAACCCTAAACCTAACCCTAAACCTAATCCTAACCCTAACCCTGACGCAAACCTAACCCTAACCATAACCATAACCCTAACCCTAACCGTAATGCAATCCTAACCCTAACACTAACAC
>NC_142501.1:97531287-97533787 GCF_057876585.1 Rhinolophus sinicus
TCCTAACTCTAACCCTTACGCAAACCTAACCCTAACCCTAACCATAACCCTAACCCTAACCGTAACGCAAACCTAACAATAACACTAACCCTAACCCTAACCCTAACACTAATTCTAACGCAAACCTAACCCTAACCCTAAAACTAACCCTAACACAACCTAAATCTAAACCTAACCCTAAGCCGAAACCTAATATTAACCCTAACCCTAACCTAGCCCTAACCCTAACCCAAACCCTAACCCTACCCTAACGCTAACCCTAAACCTAACCCTAACCCTAACCCTAATCCTAACCCTAAACCTAACGAAAACCCTAACGCAAACCTAACCCTAACCCTAACCCTAACCCTATCGCAAACCTAACCCTAACCCTAAACCTAACCCTAACCCTAACGCAAATCTAAACATAACCCTAACCCTAACCCTAACCTTAACACTAACGCAAAGCTTACACTAACCCTAACCCTAACGCATACCTAACACTAACTCTTACCCTAACCCTAATGCAAACCTAACCCTAAACCTAACCCTAACCCTAACCGTAAACCTAACCCTAACCGTAAACTAACCCTAACCCTAACCCTAACCCTAACCCTAACCTAACCCTAACCCTAACCCTAAACCTAAACGTAACCCGAACCCGAACCCTAACGCAAACCTAACCCTAACCCTAACCCTAAAACAAACCTAACCCTAACCCTAAACCTAAACCTAAAACTAATCCTAAACCTAACCCTGACGTAAACCTAACCCAAACCCTAACCATAAAACTAACCCTAAACGTAGCGCAGCAATAACAATAACACTAACCCTTACCCTAACCCTAGCCCTAACGCAAACCTAACCCTAACCCTAACCCTAACCCTAACCCTAACTCTAACCCTAACCCTAACCCTAACCCTAACACTAACCGTAACCTAACCCTAACCCTAACCCTAACCCTAACCTAACCCTAACCCTAACCCTAACCCTAACACTAACCCTAACCCTAACCCTAACCCTAACCCTAACCCGAACCCTAACGCAAACCTAACCCTAACCCTAACCCTAAAACAAACCTAACCCTAACCCTAACCCTAACCCTAACCCTAAACCTAATCCAAACCCTAACATTGACGCAAACCTAACCCTAACCATAACAATAACCCTAACCCTAACCCTAACGCAAACCTAACCCTAACCCTAACCATAACCCGAACACAACCTAAACCTAAACCTAACCCTAACTCGAAAACTAACATTAACCCTAACCCTAACCTAACCCTAACCATAACCCTAACCCTAACCCTACCCTAACACTAACCCTAACCCTAACCCTAACCCTTACCCTAACCCTAAACCTAACCCTAAAAATAACGAAAACCCTAACGCAAAACTAACCCAAACACTAACCCTAACCCTATCGCAAACCTAAACATAACCCTAACCCTAACCCTAACCGTAACCCTAAATGTAACCCTAACCCTAAACTTAAAACTAACCCTAACCTTAACCCTAACCTTAACCCTAACCCTAACGCAAACTTAACCCTAAACATAACCCAAACCCTAACCCTAACCCTAAACCTAACCCTAACCTTAACAGAAACCTAACCCTAACCCTAACCCTATCGCTAACCCTAAACGTAACGCAAACCGAACACGAACCCTAACCCTAAACCTAACCCTAACCCTAACGCAAACCTAACCCTAACCCTTACCCTAACCCTAACCCTAACCCTAACACTAACGCAAAGCTAACCCTAACCCTAACCCTAACCCTAACCCTAACCCTAACGCATACCTAACCCTAACCCATACCCTAACCCTAACGCAAACCTAACCCTAAACCAAACCCTAACCCTAACCCTAACACTAACCCTAACCCTACCTAACCCTAACCCTAACCCTAACCCTAAACCTAACCTAACCCTAACCCTAACCATAACCCTAACACTAACCCTAACGCAAACCTAACCCTAACCATAACCCTAAAACAAACCTAACCCTAACCCTAACCCTAAACCTAATCTTAACCCTAACCCTCACGCAAACCTAACCCTAACCCTAACCATAACCCTAACCCTAACCGTAACGCAAACCTAAAAATAACACTAACCCTAACCGTAACCCTAACCCTTACGCAAACCTAACCCTAACCCTAACCCTAACCCTAACACAACCTAAATCTAAACCTAACCCTAACCTGAAACCTAACATTAACCCTAACCCTAACCTTACCCTAACCCTAACCCTAACACTACCCTAACTCTAACCCTAAACCTAACAGAAACCTAACCCTAACCCTAACCCTAACCTAAACCTAACGCAAACCTAACACTACCCCTAACCCTAAACCTAACCCTAACCCTAACGCAAACCTAACCCTAACTCTAACCCTAACCCTAACACTAACGCAAAGCTAACCCTAACCCTAACCGTAACCCTAACCCTAACGCATACCTAACCCTAACCCTTACACTAACCCTAACGCAAACCTAACCCTAAACCTAACCCTAACC
>NC_142501.1:97538787-97543787 GCF_057876585.1 Rhinolophus sinicus
CCTATCCCTAACCCTAACCCTAACCTAACCCTAACC
Organism: Rhinolophus sinicus; assembly: GCF_057876585.1. NCBI lineage: Eukaryota > Metazoa > Chordata > Mammalia > Chiroptera > Rhinolophidae > Rhinolophus > Rhinolophus sinicus. The sequence goes on from NC_142501.1 coordinate 97,538,824, forward strand.
CTAACCCTAACCCTAACCCTAACCCTAACCCTAACGCAAACCTAACCTAACCCTAACCATAAAACAAACCTAACCCTACCCCTAACCCTAACCCTAAACCTAATCCTAACCCTAACCCTGACGTAAACCTAACCCTAACCATAACCATAACCCTAACCCTAACCGTAACGCAAACCTATCCCTAACCCTAACCATAACCCTAACCCTAACCCTAACCCTAACCCAAACATAACCCTAACCCTAACTCTAACCCTAACCCTAACTCAACCTAAACCTAAACCTAACCCTAACTCGAAAACTAACATTAACCTAACACTAAACTAACCCTAACCCTAACCCTAACGCAAACCTAACCTAACCCTAACCCTAAAACAAACCTAACCCTACCCCTAACCCTAACCCTAAACCTAATCCTAACCCTAACCCTGACGTAAACCTAACCCTAACCATAACCATAACCCTAACCCTAACCGTAACGCAAACCTATCCCTAACCCTAACCATAACCCTAACCCTAACCCTAACCCTAACCCAAACATAACCCTAACCCTAACTCTAACCCAAACCCTAACTCAACCTAAACCTAAACCTAACCCTAACTCGAAAACTAACATTAACCTAACACTAAACTAACCCTAACCCTAACCCTAACCCTAACCCTACCCTAACCCTAACCCTAAACCTAACCCTAACCCTAACCCTAACCCTAAACCTAACGAAAACCCTAACGCAAACCTAACCCAAACACTAACCCTAACCCTATCGCATACCTAACCGTAACCCTAACCCTAACCCTAACCCTAACCCTAAACCTAACCCTAACCCTAACCCTAACCCAAACCCTAACCCTAAACCTAACCCTAACCCTAACCCTAACGCAAACCTAACCCTAATCCTAACCCTACCCCAACCCTAACGCAAACCTAACCCTAACCCTAACCCTAACCCTAACTCTAGCCATAACGCAAACCTAACTCTATCCCTAATCCTAACCCTAACCCGAAAACTAACCCTAACCCTAACTCTAACGCAAACCTAACTTTAACCCTATACCTTACACTAACCGTAACCCTAAACCATAACCCTAACCCTAACCCTAACCCTAACCCTAACTCAACCTAACCCTAATCCTAACCTAACCCGAAACCTAACCTTAACCCTAAACCTAACCTAACCCTAACCCTATCCATATCCTTAACCCTAACGTAACCCTAAACCTAACGCGAAACGCTAACCCTAACCCTAACCCTAACCACAACCCGAAACCTAACCCTAACCCTAACCCTAACGCAAACCTATCCCTAACCCTAACCCTAGCCCCAAACCTATCCCTAACTATAACCCTAACCCTTACACAAACCTAACCCTAAACCTAACCCTAAACTTAATCCTAACCCTAAACCTAACGCAAACCTAACCCTAACCCTAACACTAACTCTAACCCTAACGCAAACCTAACACTAACGCTAACCCTAACACTAACCCTACCCTAACGCATGCCTAACCCTAACCATTACCCTAACCCTAACCCTAACGCAAACCTAACCCTAACCCTAACACTAACCCTAAACCTACCTTAACGCATACCTAACCCTAACCCTAACCCTAACCCTAACTCTAACCCTAACCCTAACGCATAGCTAACCCTAATTCTAACCATAAACCTAACCCTAATCCTAACACTAACGCAAACCTAACCCTAAAAATAACGCTAACCCTAACCCAAACACAAACCTAACCCTAACCCTAACCCTAACCCTAACCCTAAAACTAAAGCAAACCTGACCCTAACCCTAACCCTAACCATAAACCTAACCCTAACGCTAACGCATACCTAACCCTAACCCTAACCCAAACCCTAACGCAAACCTAACCCTAACACTAACCCTAACCCTAACCCTAATCCTAACCCTAACCCTAACGCAAACCTAACCCTAACCCTAACGATAACCCTAAACCTAACGCACACCTAACCCTAACCCTTACCCTACCCCTAAAGCAAAGCTAACCCTAAAACTAACCCTAACCCTAATCCTAACCCTAAACCTAACCCTAACCCTAACCATAACCCAAACCCTAACGCAAACCTAATCATAAACATAAGGCTAACCTTAAAACCCTTACGCTAAACCTAACCCTAAACCTAACCCTAAACCTAAACCCTAGCCCTAACCCTAACCGTAACCCTAACCCTAACGCAAACTTAACCCTAACCCTAACATTAACCCTAACCCTAACCCTAACCCTAACCCTAACCCTAACGCAAAACTAACCCTAACCCTAACCCTAACCCTAACGCAAAACTAACCCTAAACCTAACCCTAAACCTAAACCTAACCCTAAACCTAATCCTAAACCTAACCCTAACAGAAACTTAACCCTAACCCTAACCCTCAACCTAAAGCAAACCTAAAACTAACCCTAACCCTAAACCTTACCCTAACCCTAACCCTAACCATAAAACTAACGCAAACCTAACCCTAACCCTAACCCTAACCCTAACTCTAGCCATAACGCAAACCTAACTCTATCCCTAATCCTAACCCTAACCCTAAAACTAACCCTAACCCTAACTCTAACGCAAACCTAACTTTAACCCTATACCTTACACTAACCCTAACCCTAAACCATAACCCTAACCCTAACCCTAACCCTAACCCTAACTCAACCTAACCCTAATCCTAACCCTAACCCGAAACCTAACCTTAACCCTAAACCTAACCTAACCCTAACCCTATCCATATCCTTAACCCTAACGTAACCCTAAACCTAACGCGAAACGCTAACCCTAACCCTAAACCTAACCACAATCCGAAACCTAACCCTAAACCTAACCCTAACGCAAACCTAACCCTAACCCTAACCCTAGCCCCAAACCTATCCCTAACTATAACCCTAACCCTAACACAAACCTAACCCTAAACCTAACCCTAAACTTAATCCTAACCCTAACCCTAACGCAAACCTAACCCTAACCCTAACACTAACTCTAACCCTAACGCAAACCTAACACTAACGCTAACCCTAACACTAACCCTACCCTAACCCTAAAACTAAAGCAAACCTGACCCTAACCCTAACCCTAACCATAAACCTAACCCTAACGCTAACGCATACCTAACCCTAACGCTAACCCAAACCCTAACGCAAACCTAACCCTAACACTAACCCTAACCCTAACCCTAATCCTAACCCTAACCCTAACGCAAACCTAACCCTAACCCTAACGATAACCCTAACCCTAACGCACACCTAACCCTAACCCTTACCCTACCCCTAAAGCAAACCTAACCCTAATCCTAACCCTAACTCTAACCCTAAACCTAAACCTAACCCTAACCCTAAACCTAACCCTACCTGAAAACTAACATTAACCCTAACCCTAACCTAACCCTAACCCTAACCCTAACCCTAACCCTACCCTAACACTAACCCTAACCCTATCGCAAACCTAACCCCAACCCTAACCCTAACCCTAACCCTAACCCTAAACCCTAACCCTAACCCTAAACCTAACCCTAAACCTAAACCTAACCCTAAGGCAAACCTAACCCTAATCTTAACCCTAACCCCAACCCTAACGCAAACCTAACCCTAACCCTAACCCTAACCCTAACCCTAAATCTAACCATAAAGCAAACCTAACCCTAACCCTAACCATAACCCTAATCCTAACCCTAAACCCTAACCCTAACCCTAAACCTAACCCTAACCCTAAACCTAACCCTAAGGCAAACCTAACCCTAACCCTAATGATAACCCTAACCCTAACGCAATCCTAACCCTAACCCTAACCCTAACCCTAACGCAAACCTAACCCTAACCCAAAACCTAACCCTAATCCTAACCCTAACACTAACGCTAACCTTAACACAAACCTAAGAATAAACTTAACGCTAACCTTAAAAACTAACGCTAAACCTAACCCTAACCCTAACCCTAAACCCTAGCCCTAACCCTAACCGTAACCCTAACCCTAACCCTAACCCTAACCCTAACCCTAACCCTAACGCAAACCTAACCCTAACCCTAACAATAACCCTAACCCTAACCCTAACGCAAACCTTACCCTAACCCTAACCTTAACACAAACCCTAACCCTAACCCTAACCCTAACCCTAACCCTAACCCTAAGGCAAACCTAACCCTAGCGCTAACATTAACCCTAACCCTAACCCTAACCCTAAACCTAAGCCTAACCCTAACCCTAACGCAAAACTAACCGTAACCCTAACCCTAACCTTAACCCTAACAGAAACCTAACCCTAACCCTAACACGAACCCTAACCCTATACCTCACGCAAACTAAACACTAACCCTAACCCTAAAACTAACTCTAACCCTAACGCAAACCTAACCCTAACCCTAACCCTAACCCTAACCCTAACCCTAACCTAACCCTAAACATAACCCTAACACTAACCCAACCCTAACCCTAACACTAACCCTAACCCCAACCCTAACCCTAACCCTAACGCAAACCTAACCCTAACCCTAACCCTAAAACTAACCCTAAACCTAATCCTAACTCTAACCCTTACGCAAACCTAACCCTAACCCTAACCATAACCCTAACCCTAACCGTAACGCAAACCTAACAATAACACTAACCCTAACCCTAACCCTAATTCTAACGCAAACCTAACCCTAACCCTAACACTAACCCTAACACAACCTAAATCTAAACCTAACCCTAAGCCGAAACCTAATATTAACCATAACCCTAACCTAGCCCTAACCCTAACCCAAACCCTAACCCTACCCTAACGCTAACCCTAAACCTAACCCTAAACCTAACCCTAATCCTAACCCTAAACCTAACGAAAACCCTAACGCAAACCTAACCCTAAACCTAACCCTAACCCTATCGCAAACCTAACCCTAACCCTAAACCTAACCCTAACCCTAACGCAAATCTAAACATAACCCTAACCCTAACCCTAACCTTAACACTAACGCAAAGCT
>NC_142501.1:97548787-97556287 GCF_057876585.1 Rhinolophus sinicus
AACCTAACGAAAACCGTAACACAAACCTAACCCTAACCATAACCCTAACCCTATCGCATACCTAACCCTAACACTAACACTAAACCTAACCCTAACCCTAACCTTAACGCAAACATACCACTAAACCTAACACAAACCCTAACTCAACCTAAACCTAAACCTAACCCTAACTCGAAAACTAACATTAACCCTAACACTAAACTAACCCTCAACCTAACCCTAACCCTAACCCTACCCTAACCCTAACCCTAACCCTAACCCTAAACCTAAACCTAACGAAAACCCTAACGCAAACCTAACCAAAACACTAACCCTAACCCTATCGCAAACCTAACCCTAACCCTAACCCTAACCCTAACCGTAAACCTAACCCTAACCCTAACCCTAACCCTAATCTTAACCTTAAAGCTTACCCTAACCTTAACTCTAACGCAAACCTAACCCTAATCCTAACCCTAACCCAACCCTAACGCAAACCTAACCCTAACCCTAACCCTAACCCTAACTCTAACCATAACGCAAACCTAACTCTATCCCTAATCCTAACCCTAACCCTAAAACTAACCCTAACCCTAACCCTAACGTAAACCTAACCGTAACCCTAACCCTAACTCTAAGGCAAATCTAACTTTAACCCTATACCTAACACTAACCCTAAACCTAAACCATAGCTCTAACCCTAACCCTAACCCTAACCCTAACTCAACCTAACCCTAATCCTAACCCTAACCCGAAACCTATCCTTAACCCTAACCATAACCTAACCCTATCCCTAACCATATCCTTAACCCTAACCTAACACTAAACCCATCCCTAAACCCTAACCCTAACCCTAACCCCAACCCTAAACCTAACTCTAACCCTAACCCTAACGCAAACCTAACCCTAACCCTAACCCTAGCCCCAAACCTAACCCTAACTATAACCCTAACCCTAACACAAACCTAACCCTTAACCTAACCCTAAACCTAATCCTAACCCTAACCCTAACGCAAACCTAACCCTAACCCTAACAGTAACTCTAACCCTAGCGCAAACCTAACCCTAACCCTAACACTAACCCTAACCCTACACTAAGGAATACCTAACCCTAACCATAACCCTAACCATAACCCTAACGCAAACCTAACCCTAACCCTAACCCTAACCCTACCTTAACGCATACTTAACCCTAACCCTAACCATAACCCTAACCCTAACCCTAACCCTAACCATAAACATAACCCTAACGCATAGCTAACCCTAAACCTATACCTAACCCTAACCCTAACCCTAACCCTAACACTAAAGCAAACCTGACCCTAACCCTAACCCTAACCATAACCCTAACCCTAACGCTAACGCATACTTAACCCTAACCCTAACCCAAACCCTAACGCAAACCTAACCCTAACCGTAATCCTAACCCTAACCCTAACGCAAAACTAACCCTAACCCTAACGATAACCCTAACCCTAATGCAAACCTAACGCTAACACTAACCCTAACCCTAACCCTAACGCAAACCTAACCCTAACCCAAAACCTATCCCTAAACCTAACCCTAACCTTAACGCAAACCTAATCATAAACATAACGCTAACCTTAAAACCCTAACGCTAAACATAACCCTAACCCTAAACCTAACCCTTAACCCTAGCCCTAATCCTAACCGTAATCCTAACCCTTACCGTAACCCTAACCCTAACCCTAACGCAAACCTAACCCTAAACCTAACATTAACCCCAACCCTAACCCTAACCCTAACCCTAACGCAAACTTAACCCTAACCTTAACCCTAACCCTAACGCAAACCTAACCGTAAACCTAACCCTAACCCGAACCCTAACCCTAACCCTAACAGAAACCTAACCCTAACCCTAACCCTAACCCTAATCCTAACGCATACCTAACCCTAAACCTTACCATAACACTAATGCAAACGTAATCCTAAACCTAACCCTAATCCTAACCCTAACCCTAACCCTAACCTGAACCCTGACCTAGCCCTAACCCTAACCCTAACCCTTCCAAGAAAGCAAACCTGACCCTAACCCTAACCATAACCCTAACCCTAACACTAACGCATACCTAACCCTAAACCTAACCCAATACCTAACGCAAACCTAACTCTAACCCTAAACCTAACCCTAACCCTAATCCTAACCCTAACCCTAATGCAAACCTAACCCTAAACCTAACGATAACCCTAACCCTAACGCAAACCTAACCCTAACACTAACCCTAACCCTAACCCTAACGCAAACCTAACCCTAACCCAAAACCTAACCCTAAACCTAACCCTAACACTAACCCTAACCTTAACGCAAACCTAATCATAAACATAACGCTAACCTAAAATCCTAACGCTAAACCTAACACTAATCCTAACCCTAACCCTAAACCCTAGCACAAACCCTAACCGTAACCCTAACCCTAACCGTGACCCTAACCCTAACCCTAATGCAAACCTAACACTAACCCTAACATTAACCCTAACCCTAACCCTAACCCTAACGCAAACCTAACCCTATCCCTAACCCTATCCCTAACCCTAAAACAAACCTAACACTAAACCTAACCCTAACCTTAACCCTAACACTAAACCTAAACCTAACCCTAACAGAAACCTCAGCCTAACCCTAACCCTAAACCTAACCCTAACCCTAACGCAAACCTAACCCTAACCCTAGCCCTAACCGTAATCCTAACCCTAACGCATACCTAACCCTAACCCTTACCCTAACCCTAACGCAAAGGTAACCCTAACCCTAACCCTAACCCTAACCCTAACCCTAACCTAACCCTAACCCTAACCCTAACCCTAACCTAACACTAAACCTAACCCTAACACTAACCCTAACGCAAACCTAACCCTAAACCTAACCTTAAAACAAACCAAACCCTAACCCTGAAACTAAACCTAATCCTAACCCTAATCCTTACGCAAACCTAACCTTAACCCTAACCATAACCCTAACCCTAACCGTAACGCAAACCTAACAATAACACTAACCATAACCCGAACCCTAACCCTAACGCAAAAATAACCCTAACCCTAACCCTAACTCTAACACAACCTAAATCTAAACCTAACCCTAACACGAAACCTAACATTAACACTAACCCTAACCTAACCCTAACCCTAACCCTAACCTTAACCCTACCCTAACCCTAACCCTAACCCTAACCATAAACATAACGAAAACCCTAACGCAAACCTAACCCTAACCCTAACCATAACCCTAACCCTAACCCTAACCCTAACCATAAACATAACCCTAACCCATAGCTAACCCTAACCCTAACCCTAACCCTAACCCTAACCCTAACCCTAACCCTAACCCTAACCCTAACCCTAACCGTATCGCAAACGTAAACCTAACCCTAACCCTAACCCTAACCCTAACCCTAACAGAAACCTAACCCTAACCCTAACCCTAACCATAAACCTAACGCAAACCTCACACTAACCATAACCCTAAACCTATCCCTAACCCTAACGTCAACCTAACCCTAACCCTAACCCTAACCCTAACATTAACACTAAGGCAAAGCTAACCCTAACTCTAACCCTAACCCTAACGCATACCAAACCCTAAACCTTACCCTAACTCTAACGCAAACCTAACCCTAAACCTAACCCTAACCCTAACCCTAACCCTAACCCTAACCCTAACGCAAGCCTAACCCTAACCCTAACCCTAAAACAAACCTAACACTAACCCAAACCCTAACCCTAAACCTAATCCTAACCCTAACCCTGACGCAAACCTAACCCTAACCATAACCATAACCCTAAACCTAAACGTAACGCAAACCTAACCCTAACACTAACACTAACCCTAACCCTAACCCTAACCCTAACCCTAACGCAAACCTAACCCTAACCCTAACCCTAACCCTAATCCTAACACAACCTAAACCTAAACCTAACCCTAACTCGAAAACTAACATTAACCCTAACCCTAACATAACCCTAAACCTAACCCTAACCCTAACCCTACCCTAACCCTAACCCTAACCCTAACCCTAACCCTAACCTTAACCCAAACCCAAACACTAATGCTAACGCAAACCTAACCCTAACCCTATCATTAATCTAACCCTAACCCTAACCCTAACCATAACCCTAACCCTAACCCTAACCCTAACACTAACGCAAAGCTAACCTAACCCTAACCCTCACCCTAACCCTAACGCATACCTAACCCTAACACTTACCATAACCCTAACGCAAAACTAACCCTAAACCTAACCCTAACCCGAACCCTAAACCTATCCCTAACCCTAACCCTAACCTAACCCTAACCCTAACCCTAACCTAACCCTAACCCTAACCCTACCCCTAACCCTAACGCATACCTAACACTAACACTAACCCTAAAACAAACCTAAACCTAACCCTAACCCTAAACCTAATCCTAACCCTAACCCTTACGCAAACCTAACCCTAACCCTAACCCTAACCCTAACACTAAACCTAACGAAAACCGAAACGCAAACCTAACCCTAACCCTAACCCTAACCCTATCGCATACCTAAACCTAACCCTAAACGTAACCCTAACCCTAACCCTAATGCAAACCTAACCCTAACGCTAAGCCTAACCCTAACCTTAACCCTAACCCTAACAGAAACCTAACCCTAACCCTAACCCTAACCCTAAACCTAACGCAAATCTAACACTAACCCTAACCCTAAACCTAACCCTAACCCTAACGCAAACCTAACCCTAACCCTAACCCTAACCCTAACCCTAACCCTAACCCTAACCCTAAACCTAACCCTAACACTAACGCAAAGCTAACCCTAAACCTAACCCTAACCCTAACCCTAACGCATACCTAACCCTAACCCTACCCTAACCCTAACGCAAACCTAACCCCAAACCTAAATCTAACCCTAAACCTAACCCTAAACCTAAACCCTAACCCTAACCCTAAACCTGAACCTAAACCTAAACCTAAACCTAACCCTAAACCTAAGCCTAACGCAAACATAACCCTAATCCTAACCCTATCCCCAACCCTAACGCAAACCTAACCCTAACCCTAACCCTAACCCTAACACTAACAATAACGCAAACCTAACCATAACACTAACCCTAACCCTAACCCTAATCCTAACCCTAACCCTAACGCAAACCTAACCCTAACCATAACGATAACCCTAACCCTAACGCAAACCTAACCCTAACACTAACCCTAACCCTAACGCAAAACTTACCCTAACCCTAAACTTAACCCTAACCCTAACCCTAACCCTAACCCAAACCCTAACCCTAACGCAAATCTAACCCTAACCCTAACGCAAAGCTAACCCTAAACCTAACACTAACACTAACCCTAACTCTAACCCTAAACCTGACGCTTACCCTAACAGAAACCTAACCCTAACCCTAACCCTAACCCTAACCATAACCTAACGCAAACCTAACACTAACCCTAACCCTAACGCTAACCCTAACACTAACGCAACCTTACCCTAAACCTTACCCTAACCCTAACGCAAACCTAACCCTAAACCTAACCCTAACCCTAACCCTAAACCTAACCGTAACCCTAACCTAACCCTAACCCTAAACCTAACCCTAACCTAACCCTAAATGTAACCCTAACCCTAACCCTAAACCTAATCCTAACACTAACCCTTACGGAAACCTAACCCTACCCTAACCATAACCCTAACCCTAACAGTAACGCAAACCTAACAATAACACTAACACTAACCTTACCCTAACCCTAACGCAAACCTAACCCTAACCCTAACCTTAACCCTAACACAACCTAAATCTAAACCTAACCATAACCAGAAAGCTAACATTAACCCTAAACCTAACTTAATCCTAACCCTAACCCTAACCCTAACCCTACCCTAACCCTAACCCTAAACCTAACCCTAAACATAACGAAAACCCTAACGCAAACCTAACCCTAACCCTAACCCTAACCCTATCGCAAACCTAACCCTAACGCTAAACCTAACCCTAACCCTAACCATAATAGAAACCTAACCCTAACCCTAACCGTAACCCTAAACCTAACGCAAACCTAACACTGACCCTAACCATAAACCTAACCCTAACCCTAACCAAATCTCACCCTAACCCTAACCCTAACCCTATCCCTAACCGTAACCTAACCCTAACCCTAACCGTAACCCTAACTTTAAGCCTAACCCTAACCCTAACTCTAACGCAAACCTAAACCTAACCCTAACCATAAAACAAACATAACCCTAACACTAAACATAACACTAAACGTAATCCTAACCCTAACCCTGACGCAAACCTAACCCTAACCATAACCATAACCCTAACCCTAACCGTAACGCAAATATAACCCTAACACTAACAATAACCCTAACACTAAACCTAACCCTAACGCACACCTAACCATAACCCTAACCCTAACCCTAACACAATCTAAACCTAAACCTAACCCTAACTCGAAAACTAACATTAACTCTAACCCTAACCTAACCCAACCCTAACCCTAACCCTAACCCTAACCCTAACCCTACCCTAACCCTAACCCTAAACCTAACGCAAACCTAACACTAACCCTAACCCTAAACATAACTCTAACCCTAACGTAAACCTAACCCTAAACCTAACACTAAACCTAAACCTAACCCTAACCCTAACACTAACGCAAAGCTAACCCTAACCCTAACCCTAAGCCTAACCCTAACCCTAACGCATACCTAACCCTAACACTTACCATAACCCTAACGCAAACCTAACCCTAAACCTAACCCTAACACTAACCTAACCCTAACCCTAACCTTAACCCTAACCTAACCCTGACCCTAACACTAACCCTAACCCTAAACATAACCCTAACCTAACACTAAACCTAACGCAAACCTAACCCTACCCTAACCCTAAAATAAACCTAACCCTAACCCTAACACTAAACCTAATCCTAACCCTAACCCTTACGCAAACCTAACCCTAACCCTAACCCTAACCCTAACACTAACACAACCTAAATCTAAACCTAACCCTAACCCGAAACCTAACATTAACCATAACCCTAACCTAACCCAAACCCTAACCCTAACCCTAACTCAACCCTAACCCTAACCCTTACCCTAACCCTAACCCTAACCCTAACCCTAAACCTAACATAAATCCTAACGCAAACCGAACCCTAACCCTAACCCTAACCCTATCGCATACCTAACCCTAACCCTAAACGTAACCCTAACCCTAACCCTAACGCATACCTAACCCTAACCCTTAACCTAACCCTAACGCAAACCTAACCCTAAACCTAACCCTAACCCTAACCCTAACACTAACCCTAACGCAAACCTAACGCTAACCCTAAACCTAAAACAAACCTAACCCTAACCCTAACCCTAACCCTAAACCTAATCCTAACCCTAACCGATACGCAAACCTAACCCTAACCATAACCATAACCCTAACCCTAACCGTAACGCAAACCTAAACTTAACACTAACATTAACCCTAACACTAACCCTAACCCTAACGCAAACCTAACCCTAACCC
>NC_142501.1:97561287-97583787 GCF_057876585.1 Rhinolophus sinicus
ACCCTAACCCTAACGCAAACCTAACCCTAACCCTAACCCTAACCCTAACCCTAAAAGAAACCTAACCCTAACCCTAACCGTAAACCTAACGTAAACCTAACACTAATCATAATCCTAAACTTAACCCTAACCCTACCGCAAACCTAACCATAACCCTAACCCTAACCCTAACCCTAACCGCAACCTAACCCTAACCCTAACCCTAACACTAACGCAAAGCTAACCCTAAACCTAACGCTAACCTAACCCTAACGCATACCTAACCCTAATCCTTCCCCTAACCCTTACGGAAACCTAACCCTAAACCTAACCCTAACCCTAACCCTAACGCAAACCTAACCCTAAAACTAACCCTAACCATAACCCTAACCCTAAACCTAACCCTAACCCTAACAGAAACTTAACCATAACCCTAACACTAACCCTAACCATAAACCTAACGCAAACCTAACACTAACCCTAACCCTAACCCTAACTTAACCCTAACCGTAACCCTAACCCTAACACTAACGCAAAGCTAACCCTAACCCTAACCCTAACCCTAACCCTAACGCATTCCTAACCATAACACTTGCCCTAACCCTAACGGAAACCTAACCCTAAACCTAACCCTAACCCTAACCCTAACCCTAACCCTAACCTAACCCTAACCCTAACCCTAAACCTAACCCTAACCCTAACTCTAAACCTAACGCAAACCTAACCCTACCTTAACCCTAAAACAAACCTAACGCTAAACCTAACCCTAAACCTAATCCTAACCCTAACCCTTACGCAAACCTAACCCTAATCCTAACCATAACCCTAACCCTTCGTACGCAAACCTAACAATAACACTAACCCTAACACTAACCCTAACCCTAACGCAAACCTAACCCTAAACCTAACCCTAACCCTAACACTAACACAACCTAAATCTAAAACTAACCCTAACCCGAAACCTAACATTAACCATAACCCTAACCTAACCGTAACCCTAACCCTAAGAATAACCCTAACCCTACCCTAACCCTAACACAAACCCTAAACTAACCCTAACGCTAACCCTAAACCTAACGAAAACCCTAACGCAAACCTAACCCAAACACTAACCCTAACCCTATCGCAAAACTAACACTAACCATAACCCTAACCCTAACCCTAAACCTAAACCTAACCCTAACACTAACCATTACGCAAACCTAACCTAACCCTAACCATAACCCTAACCCTAACAGTAACGCAAACCTAACAATAACACTAACCCTATCCCTAAACCTAACACTAACGCAAACCTAACCCTAACCCTAACTCTACCCCTAACACAACTAAACCTAAACCTAACCCTCACCCGAAACCGAACATTAACCCTAATCATAACCTATCCCTAACCCTAAACCTAACCCAAACCCTAACCCTAACCCTACCCTAACGGTAACCCTAACATTAACCCTAACCCTAACCCTAACCCTAAACCTAACCCTAAACCTAACGAAAACCCTAACGCAAACCTAACCCTAACCCTAACCCTATCGCAAACGTAAACCTTACCCTAAACCTAATGCTAACCCTAACCCTAACAGAAACCTAACCCTAACCCTAACCCTAACCCTAAAACTAACCCAAACCTAGCACTAACCCTATCCCTAAACTTAACCCTAACCCTAACACAAACCTAACCCTAACCCTAACACTAACCCTAACACTAAGGCAAAGCTAACCCTAACCCTAACCCTAACCCGAACCCGCACGCATACCTAACCCTAACCCTTACCCTAACCCTAACGCAAACCTAACCCTAAACCTAATCGTAACCCTACCCTAACCCTAACCGTAACCTAACCCTAACCCTAACCATTACCCTAACCCTAACCTAAACCTAACCCTAACCCTAACCCTAACCCTAACCCTAACCCTAACCCTAACCCTAACGCAAACCTAACGCTAAACCTAAACCTAAAACAAACCTAACCCTAACCCTAAACCTAACCCTAAACCTAATCCTAACCCTAACCCATATGCAAACCTAACCCTAACCATAACCATAACCCTAACCCTAACCGTAACGCAAACCTAACCCTAACACTACCATAACCCTAACCCTAACCCTAACCCTAACGCAAACCTAACCCTAACCCTAACGCTAACACAACCTAAACCTAAACCTAACCCTAACCCTAACCCTAACGGAAACCTAACCCTAAACCTAACCCTAACCCTAACCCTAACCCTAACCTAACCCTAACACTAACCCTAACCCTAACCTAAACCTAAACATAAACCAAACCCTAACCCTAACCCTAACTCTAACCCTAAATCTAAACCTAACCCTAACCCGAAACCTAACGTTAACCCTAACACTAACTTAACCCTAAAACTAACCCTAACCCTAACCCTTCCCTAACCCTAACCCTAACCCTAACCCTAACCCTAACCCTAACCCTAACCCTAACCCTAACCCTAACGAAAACCCTAACGCAAACCTAACCCTAACCCTAACCCTAACTCTATCGCAAACCTAACCCTACACTAAACCTAACCCTAACACTAACCCTAACGCAAACCTAACCCTAAACCTAACCCTAACCCTAACCCTAACCCTAACCCTAACAGAAACCTAACCGTAACCCTAACCCTAACCCTAAACCTAACGCAAACATACACTAATCATAACTCTAAACCTAACCCTAACCCTAACGCAAACCTAACCCTAACCCTAACCCTAACACTAACGCAAAGCTAACCCTAACCCTAAAGCTAACCTAACCCTAACGCATACCTAACACTAACCCTTATCCTAACCCTTACGAAAACCTAACCCTAAACCTATCCCTAACCCTAACCCTAACCCTAACCCTAACCCTAACCTATCCCTAACCCTAACCCTAACTCTAACCTAACCCTAACTCTAACCCTAACCCTAACGCAAAATTAACCCTAACCATAACCCTAAAACAAACCTAACCGTAACCCTAAACCTAATCCTAACCCTAACCCTTACGCAAACCTAACACTAACCCTAACCCTAACCCTAACCCTAACCCTAACCCTAACCCTAACCCTAACCCTAACCCTATCGCAAACCTAACCCTAACCCTAAACTTAACCTAACCCTAACCCTAACCCTAACCCTAACAGAAACCTATCCCTAACCCTAACCCTAACCCTAAACCTAACGCAAACCTAACACTAACCCTAACCCTAAACCTAACCCTAACACTAACGCAAACCTAACCCTAACCCTAACCCTATCCCTAACTCTAACACTAACGCAAAGCTAACCCTAACCCTAAACCTAACCCTAACCCTAACGCATGTGTAACTCAAACACTTACCCTAACTCTAACGCAAACATAACCCTAAACCTAAACCCTAACCCTAACCCTAACCCTAACTGTAACCTAACCCTAACCCTAACCCAAAATAACCTAACCTTAACCCTAACCCTAACCCGAACCCTAACCCTAAACTTAACCCTAACCCTAACCCTAACCGTAACGCAAACCTAACAATAACACTAACCCTAAACTTAACCCTAACCCTAACGCAAACCTAACCCTAACCCTAATACTAACCCTAACACAACCTAAACCTAACCCTAACCATAACCCTAACGCAAGCCTAACCCTAACCCTAACCCAACCCTAACCCTAAAAGAAACCTAACCCTAACCCTAACCCTAACCGTAAACCTAACGTAAACCTAACACTAATCATAACCCTAAACTTAACCCTAACCCTACCGCAAACCTAACCATAACCCTAACCCTAACCCTAACCCTAACCGCAACCTAACACTAACCCTAACCCTAACACTAACGCAAAGCTAACCCTAAACCTAACGCTAACCTAACCCTAACGCATAACTAACCCTAATCCTTACCCTAACCCTTACGGAAACCTAACCCTAAACCTAACCTTAACCCTAACAGAAACTTAACCATAACCCTAACACTAACCCTAACCATAAACCTAACGCAAACCTAACACTAACCCTAACCCTAACCCTAACTTAACCCTAACCCTAACCCTAACCCTAACACTAACGCAAAGCTAACCCAAACCTAACCCTAACCCTAACCCTAACGCATTCCTAACCATAACACTTACCCTAACCCTAACGGAAACCTAACCCTAAACCTAACCCTAACCCTAACCCTAACCCTAACCCTAACCTAACCCTAACCCTAACCCTAAACCTAACCCTAACACTAACTCTAACCCTAACGCAAACCTAACCCTACCCTAACCCTAAAACAAACCTAACGCTAAACCTAACCCTAAATCTAATCCTAACCCTAACCCTTACGCAAACCTAACCCTAATCCTAACCATAACCCTAACCCTTCGTACGCAAACCTAACAATAACACTAACCCTAACACTAACCCTAACCCTAACGCAAACCTAACCCTAAACCTAACCCTAACCCTAACACTAACACAACC
Source organism: Rhinolophus sinicus (assembly GCF_057876585.1). Lineage (NCBI taxonomy): Eukaryota > Metazoa > Chordata > Mammalia > Chiroptera > Rhinolophidae > Rhinolophus > Rhinolophus sinicus. Next base: position 97,565,713 of record NC_142501.1, read on the forward strand.
TAAATCTAAACCTAACCCTAACCCGAAACCTAACATTAACCATAATCCTAACCTAACCCTAACCCTAACCCTAAGCCTAACCCTAACCCTACCCTAACCCTAACACAAACCCTAAACTAACCCTAACGCTAACCCTAAACCTAACGAAAACCCTAAAGCAAACCTAACCCAAACACTAACCCTAACCCTATCGCAAAACTAACCCTAACCATAACCCTAACCCTAACCCTAAACCTAAACCTAACCCTAACACTAACCATTACGCAAACCTAATCTAACCCTAACCATAACCCTAACCCTAACAGTAACGCAAACCTAAGAATAACACAAACCCTATCCCTAAACCTAACACTAACGCAAACCTAACCCTAACCCTAACTCTAACCATAACACAACTAAACCTAAACCTAACCCTCACCCGAAACCGAACATTAACCCTAATCATAACCTATCCCTAACCCTAACCCTAACCCTAACCCTAACCCTAACCCTACCCTAACGGTAACCCTAACATTAACCCTAACCCTAACCCTAACCGTAAACCTAACCCTAAACCTAACGAAAACCCTAACGCAATCCTAACCCTTACCCTAACCCTATCGGAAACGTAACCCTTACCCTAAACCTAATGCTAACCCTAACCGTAACACAAACCTAACCCTAACCCTAACCCTAACCCTAAACCTAACCCTAACCCTAACCCTAACCCTAACAGAAACCTAACCCTAACCCTAACCCTAACCCTAAAACTAACCCAAATTAGCACTAAACCTATCCCTAAACTTAACCCTAACCCTAACACAAACCTAACCCTAACCCTAACCCTAACCCTAACACTAAGGCAAAGCTAACCCTAACCCTAACCCTAACCCGAACCCGCACGCATACCTAACCCTAACCCTTACCCTAACCCTAACGCAAACCTAACCCTAAACCTAATCGTAACCCTACCCTAACCCTAACCGTAACCTAACCCTAACCCTAACCCTTATCCTAACCCTAACCTAAACCTAACCCTAACCCTAACCCTAACCCTAACCCTAACCCTAACCCTAACGCAAACCTAACGCTAAACCTAAACCTAAAACAAACCTAACCCTAACCCTAAACCTAACCCTAAACCTAATCCTAACCCTAACCCATATGCAAACCTAACCCTAACCATAACCATTACCCTAACCCTAACCGTAACGCAAACCTAACCCTAACACTACCATAACCCTAACCCTAACCCTAACCCTAACGCAAACCTAACCCTAACCCTAACGCTAACACAACCTAAACCTAAACCTAACCCTAACTCGAAAACTAACATTAACCATAACCCTAAACTAACGCTAACCCTAACCCTAACCCTAACCCTAACCCTACCCTAACCCCAACACTAACCCTAAACCTAAACCTAACCATAACCCTAAACCTAACCCTAACCCTAACCCTAACCCTAACCCTAACCCTAACCGTAACCTAACCCTAACCCTAACCCTAACCCTAACCTAACCCTAAACCTAACCCTAACCCGAACACTAACCCTAACCTAACCCTAACCCTAACCCTAACCCTAACCCTAACCCTAACCCTAACCCTAAACCTAATCCTAACCCTAACCCTTACGCAAACCTAACCCTCACCCTAACCATAACCCTAACCCTAACCGTAACGCAAACCTAAAAATAACACTAACCCTAACCCTAACCCTAAACCTAACCCTAACACAACCTAAACCTAAACCTAACCCTAACCCGAAACCTAACGTTAACCCTAACCCTAACCTAACCCTAAACATAACCATAACCCTAACCCTAACCCTAACCTAACCTAACCCTAACCCTAACCCTCAACCTAACCCTAACACTAACCATAACCCTAAACCTAACGAAAACTTATCGGTAACCCTAACCCTAACCGTATCGCAAAACTAACCCTAACCCTAAACCTCACCCTAACCCTAACCCTAATGCAAACCTAACCCTAACCCTAACCCTAACCCTAACCCTAACCATAACCCTACCTCTAACAAAAACATAATCCTAACACTAACCCTAACCCTAAACCTAACGCAAACCTAATACTAACCCTAACCCTAAACCTAAACCTAACACTAACGCAAACCTAACCCTAACCCTAACCCTACCCCTAACCCTAACACTAACGCAAAGCTAACCCTATCCCTAAACCTAACCCTAACCCTAACGCATATGTAACCCAAACACTTACCCTAACCCTTACGCAAACATCACCCTAAAACTAAACCCTAACCCTAACCCTAACCCTAACCCTAACCCTAACCCTAACCCTAACGCAAACCTAACCCTAACCCTAACCCTAACCCTAACCCTAACACAACCTAAATCTAAACCTAACCCTAAACCGAAACCTAACATTAACCCTAACCCTAACCTAACCCTAACCCTAACCCTATCCCTAACCCTAAACTAACCCTAACGATAACCCTAACCCTAACGCAAACATAACCTTAAACCTAACCCTAACCCTATCGCAAACCTAACCCTAAACCTAAACCTAACCCTAACCCTAACCCTAAAGCAAACCTAACTCTAACCCTAAACCTAACCCTAAACCTAACGCTAACCCTAACCGAAACACAAACCTTACCCTAACCCTAACACTAACCCTAACCCTAACAGAAACCTAACCCTAACCCTAACCCTAACCCTAAAACTAACCCAAACCTAGAACTAACCCTATACCTAAACTTAACCCTAACCCTAATGCAAACCTAACCCTAACCCTAACCCTAACCCTAACCCTAACACTAACCAAAGCTAACCCTAACCCTAACCTTAACCCGAAACCGAACGCATACCTAACCCTAACCCTTACCCTAACCCTAACGCAAACCTAACCCTAAACCTAATCCTAACCCTACCCTAACCCTAACAGTAACCTAACCCTAACCCTAACCCTTACCCTAACCCTAACCTAAACCTAACCCTAACCCTAACCCTAACCCTAACCCTAACCCTAACCCTAACCCTAAACCTAACCCTAACGCAAACCTAACGCTAAACCTAAACCTAAAACAAAACTAACCCTAACCCTAAACCTAACCATAAACCTAATCCTAACCCTAACCCATATGCAAAATTAACCCTAACCATAACCATAACCCTAACCCTAACAGTAACGCAAACCTAACCCTAACAGTAACACTAACCCTAACACTATCCCTAACCCTAACGCAAACCTAACCCTAACCCTAAACCTAACCCTAACGCTAACACCACCTAAACCTAAACCTAAACCTAACTCGAAAACTAACATTAACCATAACCCTAACCTAACGCTAACCCTAACCCTAACCCTAAACCCTAACCCTACCCTAACCCCAACACTAACCCTAAACCTAACCCAAACCCTAACCCTAAACCTAACGAAAACACTAACGCAAACCTAACTCAAACACTAACCCTAACCCTATCGCAAAACTAACCCTAACCCTAACCTTAACCCTAACCCTAACCCTAACCCTAAACCTAACCCTAACCCTAACCTTAACCTAAACCCTAACCCTAACCCTAACCCTAACCCTAACCCTAACCCTAACGCAAACCTAACCTTAACCCTACCTTAACCCTAACCGTAACTCTAAACCTAACCCTAACCCTTACCCTAACGCAAACCTAACCCTAACCGTAACACTAACCCTAACGCAAACCTAACCCTAACCCTAAACCTAATCCTAATCCTAACTCTTACGCAAACCTAACCCTCACCCTAACCATAACCCTAACCCTAAACCTAACCCTAACCCTAACAGAAACCTAACCCTAACCCTAACCCTAACCCTAACCCTAACCCTAACCCTACCCTAACCCTAACCCTAACCCTAACCATAAACATAACCCTAACGCATAGCTAACCCTAACCCTAACCCTAACCCTAACCCTAACCCTAACCCTAACCCTAACCCTAACCGTATCGCAAACGTAAACCTAACCCTAACCCTAACCCTAACCCTAACAGAAACCTAACCCTAACCCTAACCCTAACCCTAACCCTAACATTAACACCAAGGCAAAGCTAACCCTAACCTTAACCCTAACCCTAACGCATATCAAACCCTAAACCTTACCCTAACTCTAACGCAAACCTAACCCTAAACCTAACCCTAACCCTAACCCTAACCCTAACCCTAACCCTAACGCAAGCCTAACCCTAACCCTAACCCTAAAACAAACCTAACACTAACCCAAACCCTAACCCTAAACCTAATCCTAACCCTAACCCTGACGCAAACCTAACCCTAACAATAACCATAACCCTAAACCTAAACGTAACGCAAACCTAACCCTAACACTAACACTAACCCTAACCCTAACCCTAACCCTAACCCTAACGCAAACCTAACCCTAACCCTAACCCTAACCCTAATCCTAACACAACCTAAACCTAAACCTAACCCTAACTCGAAAACTAACATTAACCCTAACCCTAACATAACCCTAAACCTAACCCTAACCCTAACCCTACCCTAACCCTAACCCTAACCCTAACCCTAACCCTAACCTTAACCCAAACCCAAACACTAACGCTAACGCAAACCTAACCCTAACCCTATCATTAATCTAACCCTAACCCTAAACTTAACCATAACCCTAACCCTAACCCTAACCCTAACACTAACGCAAAGCTAACCTAACCCTAACCCTCACCCTAACCCTAACGCATACCTAACCCTAACACTTACCATAACCCTAAAGCAAACCTAACCCTAAACCTAACCCTAACCCGAACCCTAACCCTATCCCTAACCCTAACCCTAACCTAACCCTAACCCTAACCCTAACCTAACCCTAACCCTAACACTACCCCTAAACCTAACGCATACCTAACACTAACACTAACCCTAAAACAAACCTAAACCTAACCCTAACCCTAAACCTAATCCTAACCCTAACCCTTACGCAAACCTAACCCTAACCCTAACCCTAAACCTAACACTAAACCTAACGAAAACCGAAACGCATACCTAACCCTAACCCTAACCCTATCGCATACCTAAACCTAACCCTAAACGTAACCCTAACCCTAACCCTAATGCAAACCTAACCCTAACCCTAAGCCTAACCCTAACCTTAACCCTAACCCTAACAGAAACCTAACCCTAACCCTAACCCTAACCCTAAACCTAACGCAAATCTAACACTAACCCTAACCCTAAACCTAACCCTAACCCTAACGCAAACCTAACCCTAACCCTAACCCTAACCCTAATCCTAACCCTAACCCTAAACCTAACCCTAACACTAACGCAAAGCTAACCCTAAACCTAACCCTAACCCTAACCCTAACGCATACCTAACCCTAACCCTACCCTAACCCTAACGCAAACCTAACCCCAAACCTAAACCTAACCCTAAACCTAACCCTAAACCTAAACCCTAACCCTAACCCTAAACCTGAACCTAAACCTAAACCTAAACCTAACCCTAAACCTAAGCCTAACGCAAACATAACCCTAATCCTAACCCTATCCCCAACCCTAACGGAAACCTAACCCTAACCCTAACCCTAACCCTAACCCTAACACTAACAATAACGCAAACCTAACCATAACACTAACCCTAACCCTAACCCTAATCCTAACCCTAACCCTAACGCAAACCTAACCCTAACACTAACCCTAACCCTAACGCAAAACTTACCCTAACCCTAAACTTAACCCTAACCCTAACCCTAACCCTAACCCAAACCCTAACCCTAACGCAAATGTAACCCTAACCCTAACGCAAAGCTAACCCTAAACCTAACCCTAACACTAACCCTAACTCTAACCCTAAACCTGACGCTTACCCTAACAGAAACCTAACCCTAACCCTAACCCTAACCCTAACCATAACCTAACGCAAACCTAACACTAACCCTAACCCTAACGCTAACCCTAACACTAACGCAACCTTACCCTAAACCTTACCCTAACCCTAACGCAAACCTAACCCTAAACCTAACCCTAACACTAAACCTAACCCTAACCTAACCCTAAATGTAACCCTAACCCTAACCCTAAACCTAATCCTAACACTAACCCTTACGGAAACCTAACCCTACCCTAACCATAACCCTAACCCTAACAGTAACGCAAACCTAACATAACACTAACCCTAACCTTACCCTAACCCTAACGCAAACCTAACCCTAACCCTAACCTTAACCCTAACACAACCTAAATCTAAACCTAACCATAACCCGAAAGCTAACATTAACCCTAATCCTAACTTAATCCTAACCCTAACCCTAACCCTAACCCTACCCTAACCCTAACCCTAAACCTAACCCTAAACATAACGAAAACCCTAACGCAAACCTAACCCTAACCCTAACCCTAACCCTATCGCAAACCTAACCCTAACGCTAAACCTAACCCTAACCCTAACCATAATAGAAACCTAACCCTAACCCTAACCGTAACCCTAAACCTAACGCAAACCTAACACTGACCCTAACCATAAACCTAACCCTAACCCTAACCAAATCTAACCCTAACCCTAACCCTAACCCTAACCCTAACCGTAACCTAACCCTAACCCTAACCCTAACCCTAACTTTAAGCCTAACCCTATCCCTAACTCTAACGCAAACCTAAACCTAACCCTAACCATAAAACAAACATAACCCTAACCCTAAACCTAACACTAAACGTAATCCTAACCCTAACCCTGACGCAAACCTAACCCTAACCATAACCATAACCCTAACCCTAACCGTAACGCAAATATAACCCTAACACTAACAATAACCCTAACCCTAAACCTAACCCTAACGCACACCTAACCATAACCCTAACCCTAACCCTAACACAATCTAAACCTAAACCTAACCCTAACTCGAAAACTAACATTAACCCTAACCCTAACCTAACCCTAACCCTAACCCTAACCCTAACCCTAACCCTACCCTAACCCTAACCCTAAACCTAACGCAAACCTAACACTAACCCTAACCCTAATCATAACTCTAACCCTAACGTAAACCTAACCCTAAACCTAACACTAAACCTAAACCTAACCCTAACCCTAACACTAACGCAAAGCTAACCCTAACCCTAACCCTAAGCCTAACCCTAACCCTAACGCATACCTAACCCTAACACTTACCATAACCCTAACGCAAACCTAACCCTAAACCTAACCCTAACCCTAACCCTAACCCTAACCCTAAACCTAACCCTAACACTAACCTAACCCTAACCCTAACCTTAACCCTAACCTAACCCTGACCCTAACACTAACCCTAACCCTAAACATAACCCTAACCTAATACTAAACCTAACGCAAACCTAACCCTAACCCTAACCCTACCCCTAACCCTAACACTAACGCAAAGCTAACCCTAACCCTAAACCTAACCCTAACCCTAACGCATATGTAACCCAAACACTTACCCTAACCCTTACGCAAACATAACCCTAAACCTAAACCCTAACCCTAACCCTAACCCTAAACCTAACCCTAACCCTAACGCAAACCTAACCCTAACCCTAACCCTAACCCTAACCCTAACACAACCTAAATCAAAACCTAACCCTAAACCGAAACCTAACATTAACCCTAACCCTAACCTAACCCTAACCCTAACCCTATCCCTAACCCTACACTAACCCTAATGATAACCCTAACCCTAACGCAAACATAACCTTAAACCTAACCCTAACCCTATCGCAAACCTAACCCTAAAACTAAACCTAACCCTAACCCTAACCCTAAAGCAAAACTAACTCTAACCCTAAACCTAACCCTAAACCTAACGCTAACCCTTTCCGAAACACAAACCTAACCCTAACCCTAACACTAACCCTAACCCTAACAGAAACCTAACCCTAACCCTAACCCTAAAACTAACCCAAACCTAGCATTAACCATATACCTAAACTTAATCCTAACCCTAATGCAAACCTAACCCTAACCCTAACCCTAACCCTAACCGTAACACTAAGCAAAGCTAACCCTAACCCTAACCTTAACCCGAAACCGAACGCATACCTAACCCTAACCCTTACCCTAACCCTAACGCAAACCTAACCCTAAACCTAATCCTAACCCTACCCTAACCCTAACAGTAACCTAACCCTAACCCTAACCCTTACCCTAACCCTAACCTAAACCTAACCCTAACCCTAACACTAACCCTAACCCTAACCCTAACCCTAAACCTAACCCTAACGCAAACCTAACGCTAAACATAAACCTAAAACAAACCTAACCCTAACCCTAAACCTAACCCTAAACCTAATCCTAACCCTAACCCGTATGCAAACCTAACCCTAACCATAACCATAACCCTAACCCTAACAGTAACGCAAACCTAACCCTAACACTAACACTAACCCTAACTCTAACCCTAACCCTAACGCAAACCTAACCCTAACCCTAAACCTAACCCTAACGCTAACACCACCTAAACCTAAACCTAACCCTAACTCGAAAACTAACATTAACCATAACCCTAACCTAACGCTAACCCTAACCCTAACCCTAAACACTAACCCTACCCTAACCCCAACACTAACCCTAAACCTAACCCTAACCCTAACCCTAAACCTAACGAAAACACTAACGCAAACCTAACCCAAACACTAACCCTAACCCTATCGCAAAACTTACCCTAAACCTAACCTTAACCCTAACCCTAACGCTAACCCTAAACCTAACCCTAACCCTAACCTTAACCAAAACCCTAACCCTAACCCTAACCCTAACACTAACCCTAACCCTAACGCAAACCTAACCTTAACCCAACCTTAACCCAAACCGTAAACCTAAACCTAACCCTAACCCTTACCCTAACGCAAACCTAACCCTAACCGTAACACTAACCCTAACGCAAACCTAACCCTAACCCTAAACCTAATCCTAACCCTAACTCTTACGCAAACCTAACCCTCACCCTAACCATAAACCTAACCCTAAACCTAACCCTAACCCTAACAGAAACCTAACCATAACCCTAACCCTAACCTTAACCCTAAACCTAACGCAAACCTAACACTAACCCTAACCCTAAACCTAACCCTAACCCTAACGCAAACCTAACCCTAACCCTAACCCTAACCCATCCCTAACCCTAACATTAACGCAAAGCTAACCCTAACCCTAACCCTATCCCTAACCCTAACGCATTCTTAACCCTAACTCTTACCCTAACCCTAACGCAAACCTAACCCTAAACCTAACCCTAACCCTAACACTAACACAACCTAAATCTAAACCTAACCCTAACCCGAAACCTAACATTAACCATAATCCTAACCTAACCCTAACCCTAACCCTAAGCCTAACCCTAACCCTACCCTAACCCTAACACAAACCCTAAACTAACCCTAACGCTAACCCTAAACCTAACGAAAATCCTAACGCAAACCTAACCCAAACACTAACCCTAACCCTATCGCAAAACTAACCCTAACCCTAACCTTAACCCTAACCCTAACCCTAACCCTAAACCTAACCCTAACCCTAACCTTAACCAAAACCCTAACCCTAACCCTAACCCTAACCCTAACCCTAACCCTAACGCAAACCTAACCTTAACCCTACCTTAACCCTAACCGTAACCCTAAACCTAACCCTAACCCTTACCCTAACGCAAACCTAACCCTAACCGTAACACTAACCCTAACGCAAACCTAACCCTAACCCTAAACCTAATCCTAATCCTAACTCTTACGCAAACCTAACCCTCACCCTAACCATAACCCTAACCCTAAACCTAACCCTAACCCTAACAGAAACCTAACCATAAACCTAACCCTAACCTTAACCCTAAACCTAACGCAAACCTAACACTAACCCTAACCCTAAACCTAACCCTAACCCTAACGCAAACCTAACCCTAACCCTAACCCTAACCCATCCCTAACCCTAACATTAACGCAAAGCTAACCCTAACCCTAACCCTAACCCTAACCCTAACGCATTCTTAACCCTAACTCTTACCCTAACCCTAACGCAAACCTAACCCTAAACCTAACCCTAACCCTAACCCTAAACCTAACCCTAACCTAACCCTAACCCTAACCCTAACCTATCCCTAAACCTAACCCTAACCCGAACACTAACCCTAACCTTAACCCTAACGCAACCTAACCCTAACCCTAACCCTAAAACAAACCTAACCCTAACCCTAACCCTAAACCTAATCCTAACCCTAACTCTTACGCAAACCTAACCCTCACCCTAACCATAACCCTAACCCTAACCGTAACGCAAACCTAACAATAACACTAACCCTAACCCTAACCCTATCCCTAACGCAAACCTAACCCTAACCCTAACCCTAACCCTAACACAACCTAAATCTAAACCTAACCCTAACCCGAAACCTAACATTAACCCTAACCCTAACCTAACCCTAACCATAACCCTAACCCTAACCCTAACCCTAACCTAACCTAACCCTAACACTAACCCTAAACCTAACCCTGACCCTAACCATAACCCTAAACCTAACGAAAACACTAACGCAAACCTAACCGTAACCCTAACCCTAACCCTATCGCAAAACTAACCCTAACCCTAAACCTCACCCTAACCCTAACCCTAATGCAAACCTAACCCTAACCCTAACCCTAACCATAACCCTAAGCATAACCCTACCTCTAACAGAAACCTAACACTAACCCTAACCCTAACCCTAAACCTAACGCAAACCTAACACTAACCCTAACCCTAAACCTAACCCTAACACTAACGCAAACCTAACCCTAACCCTAACCCTATCCCTAACCCTAACACTAACGCAAAGCTAACCCTAACCCTAAAGCTAACCCTAACCCTAACGCATGTGTAACTCAAACACTTACCCTAACCCTAACGCAAACATAACGCTAAACCTAAACCCTAACCCTAACCCTAACCCTAACCCTAACTGTAACCTAACCCTAACCCTAACCCAAAATAACCTAACCTTAACCCTAACCCTAACACTAACCCTAACCCTAAACTTAACCCTAACTCTAACCCTAACCGTAACGCAAACCTAACAATAACACTAACCCTAAACTTAACCCTAACCCTAACGCAAACCTAACCCTAACCCTAATACTAACCCTAACACAACCTAAACCTAACCCTAACCCTAACCCTAACGCAAACCTAACCCTAACCCTAACCCTAACCCTAACCCTAAAAGAAACCTAACCCTAACCCTAACCCTAACCGTAAACCTAACGTAAACCTAACACTAATCATAACCCTAAACTTAACCCTAACCCTACCGCAAACCTAACCATAACCCTAACCCTAACCCTAACCCTAACCACAACCTAACCCTAACCCTAACCCTAACACTAACGCAAAGCTAACCCTAAACCTAACGCTAACCTAACCTTAACGCATACCTAACCCTAATCCTTACCCTAACCCTTACGGAAACCTAACCCTAAACCTAACCCTAACCCTAACCCTAACGCAAACCTAACCCTAAAACTAACCCTAACCATAACCCTAACCCTAAACCTAACCCTAACCCTAACAGAAACTTAACCATAACCCTAACACTAACCCTAACCATAAACCTAACGCAAACCTAACACTAACCCTAACCCTAACCCTAATTTAACCCTAACCCTAACCCTAACCCTAACACTAACGCAAAGCTAAACCTAACCCTAACCCTAACCCTAACCCTAACGCATTCCTAACCATAACACTTACCCTAACCCTAACGGAAACCTAACCCTAAACCTAACCCTAACCCTAACCCTAACCCTAACCTAACCCTAACCCTAACCCTAACCCTAACCTAACCCTAAACATAAACCTAACCCTAACCCTAACCCTAACTCTAACCCTAAATCTAAACCTAACCCTAACCCGAAACCTAACGTTAACCCTAACACTAACCCTAAACCTAACCCTAACCCTAACCATAACCCTAAACCTAACGAAAACCCTAACGCAAACCTAACCGTAACCCTAACCCTAACCCTATCGCAAAACTAACCCTAACCCTAAACCTCACCCTAACCCTAACCCTAATGCAAACCTAACCCTAACCCTAACCCTAACCATAACCCTAAGCATAACCCTACCTCTAACAGAAACCTAACACTAACCCTAACCCTAACCCTAAACCTAACGCAAACCTAACACTAACCCTAACCCTAAACCTAACCCTAACACTAACGCAAACCTTACCCTAACCCTAACCCTATCCCTAACCCTAACACTAACGCAAAGCTAACCCTAACCCTAAAGCTAACCCTAACCCTAACGCATGTGTAACTCAAACACTTACCCTAACCCTAACGCAAACATAACCCTAAACCTAAACCCTAACCCTAACCCTAACCCTAACCCTAACTGTAACCTAACCCTAACCCTAACCCAAAATAACCTAACCTTAACCCTAACCCTAACACTAACCCTAACCCTAAACTTAACCCTAACTCTAACCCTAACCGTAACGCAAACCTAACAATAACACTAACCCTAAACTTAACCCTAACCCTAACGCAAACCTAACCCTAACCCTAATACTAACCCTAACACAACCTAAACCTAACCCTAACCCTAACCCTAACGCAAACCTAACCCTAACCCTAACCCTAACCCTAACCCTAAAAGAAACCTAACCCTAACCCTAACCCTAACCGTAAACCTAACGTAAACCTAACACTAATCATAACCCTAAACTTAACCCTAACCCTACCGCAAACCTAACCATAACCCTAACCCTAACCCTAACCCTAACCACAACCTAACCCTAACCCTAACCCTAACACTAACGCAAAGCTAACCCTAAACCTAACGCTAACCTAACCTTAACGCATACCTAACCCTAATCCTGACCCTAACCCTTACGGAAACCTAACCCTAAACCTAACCCTAACCCTAACCCTAACGCAAACCTAACCCTAAAACTAACCCTAACCATAACCCTAACCCTAAACCTATCCCTAACCCTAACAGAAACTTAACCATAACCCTAACACTAACCCTAACCATAAACCTAACGCAAACCTAACACTAACCCTAACCCTAACCCTAATTTAACCCTAAACCTAACCCTAACCCTAACACTAACGCAAAGCTAACCCTAACCCTAACCCTAACCCTAACCCTAACGCATTCCTAACCATAACACTTACCCTAACCCTAACGGAAACCTAACCCTAAACCTAACCCTAACCCTAAACCTAACCCTAACCTAACCCTAACCCTAACCCTAACCCTAACCTAACCCTAAACATAAACCTAACCCTAACCCTAACCCTAACTCTAACCCTAAATCTAAACCTAACCCTAACCCGAAACCTAACGTTAACCCTAACACTAACTTAACCCTAAAACTAACCCTAACCCTAACCCTACCCTAACCCTAACACTAACCCTAACCCTAACCCTAACCCTAACCCTAACCCTAACGAAAACCCTAACGCAAACCTAACCCTAACCCTAACCCTAACTCTATCGCAAACCTAACCCTACACTAAACCTAACCCTAACACTAACCCTAACGCAAACCTACCCCTAAACCTAACCCTAACCCTAACCCTAACCCTAACCCTAACAGAAACCTAACCGTAACCCTAACCCTAACCCTAAACCTAACGCAAACCTAACACTAATCATAACCCAAAACCTAACCCTAACCCTAACGCAAACCTAACCCTAACCCTAATCCTAACACTAACGCAAAGCTAACCCTAACCCTAAAGCTAACCTAACCCTAACGCATACCTAACCCTAACCCTTACCCTAACCCTTACGAAAACCTAACCCTAAACCTATCCCTAAACCTAACCCTAACCCTAACCCTAACCCTAACCTATCCCTAACCCTAACCCTAACCCTAACCTAACCCTAACCCTAACCCTAACCCTAACGCAAACTTAACCCTAACCATAACCCTAAAACAAACCTAACCGTAACCCTAAACCTAATCCTAACCCTAACCCTTACGCAAACCTAACACTAACCCTAACCCTAACCCTAACCCTAACCCTAACCCTAACCCTAACCCTATCGCAAACCTAACCCTAACCCTTAACTTAACCTAACCCTAACCGTAACCCTAACCCTAACAGAAACCTATCCCTAACCCTAACCCTAACCCTAAACCTAACGCAAACCTAACACTAACCCTAACCCTAAACTTAACCATAACCCTAACGCAAACCAAACCCTAACCCTAAACCTAACCCTAACCCTAACCGTAACCTAACCCTAACCCTAACCCTAACACTAACGCAAAGCTAAACATAACCCTAACCCTTACCCTAACCCATACGCAAACCTAACCCTAAACCTAAACCTAACCCTAACCCTAACCCTAAACCTAACCCTAACCCTAACCTAACCCTAACCCTAACCCTAACCTTAACCTTAACCCTAACCCTAATGCAAAACCAACCGTAACCATAACCCTAAAACAAACCTAACCCTAACCCTAAACTTATTCCTAACCCTAAACCTTATGCAAACCTAACCCTAACCCTAACCATAACCCTAACCCTAACCATAACGCAAACCTAACAATAACACTAACCCTAACACTAACCCTAACCCTAATGCAAACCTAACCCTAAACCTAACCCTCACCCTAACACAACCTAAATCTAAACCTAACCCTAACCCGAAACCTAACATTAACCCTAACCCTAACCTAAACCTAACCCTAACCGTAACCCTACCCTAACACTAACCCTAACCCTAACCATAACACTAACCCTAACCCTAACGCTAACCCTAAAACTAACCCTAACCCTAACCCTAACGCAAACCTAACCGTAACCCTAACCCTAACTCTAACGCAAACCTAACTTGAACCCTAAACCTAACACTAACCCTAACCTTAAACAATAGCCCTAACCCTGACCCTAACACTAACCCTAACCCTAACTCAACCTAACCCTAACCTAACCCTAAACCTAACCCTGACCCTAACCCTAACACTAACCCAACCCTAAACCTAACCCTAACCCTAACCCTAACCCTAACCCTAACCCTAACGCAAACCTACCTCTAACCCTAACCCTAACCCTAACACAACCTAAATCTAAACCTAACCCTAACCCGAAACCTCACATTAAACCTAACACTAACCTAACCCTAACCCTAACCCTAACCCTAACCCTACCCTAACCCTAACCCTAAACCTAACCCTAACCCTAACCCTAACCCTAACCCTAAACCTAACGCAAAACTAACACTAACACTAACCCTAAACCTAACCCTAAACCTAACGCAACCTTACACTAACCCTAACGCAAACCTAACCCTAACCCTAAGCCTAACCCTAAACCTAACCCTAACACTAACCCTAAAGCAAACCTAACCCTAACCCTAACCCTAACTCTAACCCTAACCCTAACGCAAACCTAACCCTAAACCAAACCCTATCCCTAACCCTAACCCTAACCTCAACCCTAACAGAAACCTAACCCTAACCCCAACCCTCACCCTAAACATAACGCAAACCTAACACTAACCCTAATCCTAAACCTAACCCTAACCCTAACGCAAACCTAAGCCTAACCCTAACACTAACCCTAACCCTAACACTAACGCAAAGCTATCCCTAATCCTAACCCTAACCCTAACCCTGAAGCATACCTAACCCTAATCCTTACAATAACTGTAACGCAAACCTAAACCTAAACCTAACCCTAACCCTAACCCTAACCCTAACCCTAAACCTAACCTAACCCTAACCATAACCCTAACCCTAACACTAACTCTAACCCTGACGCAAACCTAACACTAACCCTAACCATAACCCTAACACTAACCCTAACGCAAACCTATCCCTAACCATAACCCTAACCCTAACAATAACACAACCTAAATCTAAACCTAACCCTACCCGAAACCTAACATTAACCCTAACCCTAACCTAACCCTAACCCTCACCCTCACCCTAACCCTACCCTAACCCTAACCCTAACCCTAACCCTAACACTAACCCTAACCGTAAAACCTAACGAAAACCCTAACGCAAACCTAAACCTAAACCTGAGCCTAACCCTATCGCAAAGCTAACCCTAACCCCAAATCTAACCCTAACCCTAACACTAAGGCAAACCTAACCCTAACCCTAACCCTAACCCTAAGCCTAACGCAAACATAACCCTAAACCTAACCCTAACCCTAACCCTAACCCTAACAGAAACCTAATCCTAACCCTAACCCTAACCCTAAACCTAACGCAAACCTAACACTAAACCTAACCCTAACCCTAACCCTAACCCTAACCCTAACCCTTACCTAACCCGAACCCTAACCCTAACCCTAACCACCCCTAACCCTAACCCTATCCATAACCCTAACCCTAACCCTAACGCTAACCTAATCCTAACCCTAACCCTAAAACAAACCTAACCCTAACCCTAACCCTAAACCTAATCCTAACCCTAACCCTGACGCAAACCTAACCCTAATCCTAACCATAACCCTAACCCTAACCGTAACGCAAAACTAAACCTAACACTAACACTAACCCTAACCCTAACCGTAACGCAAACCTAACCATAACCCTAACCCAAACCCTAACACAAACTAAATCTAAACCTAACCGTAACCCGAAACCTAACATTAACCCTAACCCTAACACTAACCCTAACCCTAACACTACCCTAACCCTAACCCTATCCCTACCCCTAACCTAACCCTAACCCTAAACCTAACGAAAATCCTAACGCAAACCTAACCCTAACACTAAACCTAACCCTATCACAAACCTAACCCTAACTCTAAACCTAACCCTAAACCTAACGCATACCTAACCCTAACCCTTACCCTAACCCTAACGCAAACCTAACCCTAAACCTAACCCTGACGAAAACCTAACCCTAACCCTAACCATAACCCTAACACTATCCGTAACGCAAACCTTTCCCTAACCCTAACCCTAACCCTAATCCTAACCCTAACCCTAACCCTAACACATCATAAACCAAAACCTAACCCTAACCGGAAAACTAACATTAACCCTAACCCTAATCCTAACCCTAACCCCAACTTAAACGCAAACCTAACCCTAACCCTAACCCTAACCCTAAATCTAACCATAACGCAAACCTAACCCTATCCCTAACCTAACCCTAACCCTAAAACTAACGCTAACCCTAACCTTAACGCAAACCTAACCCTAACCCTAATCCTAACCCTAACCCTATCGCAAACCTAACCCTAAAACTAAAGATAACCCTAAACCTAACCCTAAGGCCAACCTAACCCTAACACTAACCCTAACCCTAACCCTAAACCTAAAGCAAACCTAACCCTAACCCAAACCGAAACCCTAAACCTAACCCTAACACTAACCCTAACATTAAAGCAAACCTAATCATAAACTTAACGCTAACCACAAAACCCTAACGCTAAACCTAACCCTAACCCTAACCCTAACCCTAAACCCTAGCCCTATCCCTAACCCTAACCCTAACCGTAACCCTAACCGTAACGCAAACCTAAGCCTAAACCTAACCCAAACCTAACCCTAACGCAAACCTAACCCTAACCCTAAGCTTAAAGCTAACCCTAACATTAAAACTAACTATAATCCTAACCCTATCGCAAACCTAACACTAACCCTAAACCTAACCCTAAACCTTACCCTAACCCTAACGAAAACCTAACCCTAACCCTAATCCTAACCCTAACTCTAACCTTAACCTTAACCCTAACCCTAACCTAACACTAACCCTAACCCTAACCTAACCCTAAAGCTAACCTTAACCTTAACCTTAACCCTAACCCTAACCCTAACCCTAACCCTAACCCTAACCCTAACCCTAACTCTAACCCTAAACATAACGCAATCCTAAGCCTATATCCTAAGCCTAACCTAACCATAACCCTAACCCTTATCCTAACCCTAAACCGAACCCTAATCCTAAACCCTAACCCTAACCCTAAACCTAACCCTAACCTTCAACCTAAACCTAAACTTAACCCTAACGCATACCTAACCCTAACCCTAACCCTAAACCTAACCCTAAACGTAACCCTAACCCTAAACCCTAACCCTCAGCCTAAACCTAACCCTAACCTTCAACCTAACCCTAACTCCAACCCTAACGCAAACCTAACCCTAAGCCTAACCCTAACC
>NC_142501.1:97603787-97608787 GCF_057876585.1 Rhinolophus sinicus
ACCCTAACCTTAACCCTAACCCTAACCCTAACCTAACCCTAACCCTAACCCTAATCCTAACCTAACCTTAACCCTAACCATAACCCTAACCAAATCCTAAACCTAACCATAACCCTAAAGCAAACCTAAACCTAACCATAACCCTAAAACAAACCTAACCCTAACCATAACCCTAAACCTTATCCTAACCCTAACCCTTACGCAAACCTAACCCTAACCATAACCATAACCCTAACCCTAACCGTAACGCAAACCCTACAATAACACTAACCCTAACCCTATCCCTAACCCTAACGCAAACCTAACCCTAACCCTAACCCTAACCCTAACCCTAACCCTAACACAACCTAAATCTAAACCTAACCCTAACCCGAAACCTAACAATTACCCTAACCATAACCTAACCCTAACACTAACCCTAACCCTAACCCTACCCTAACCCTCACCCTAACCCTAACCCTAAACCTAATCCTAACCCTAAACTTAACGAAAACCCTAACGCAATCCTAACCCTTACCCTAACCCTAACCCTATCGCAAACCTAACCCTAACCCTAAACCTAACACTAACCCCAACCCTAACGCAAATCTAACCCTAACCCTAACCTAACCTTAACCCTAACCGTAACGCTAACAGAAACGTAAC
The DNA here is from genome assembly GCF_057876585.1 of Rhinolophus sinicus. NCBI lineage: Eukaryota > Metazoa > Chordata > Mammalia > Chiroptera > Rhinolophidae > Rhinolophus > Rhinolophus sinicus. Next base: position 97,604,433 of record NC_142501.1, read on the forward strand.
CCTAACCCTAAACCTAACCCTAAACTTAACGCAAACCTAACCCTAAACCTAACCCTAAACCTAACCCTAACCCTAACGCAAACCTAACCCTAACCCTAACCCTAACCCTAACCCTAACACTAACGCAAAGTTAACCCTAACCCTAACCCTAACCCTAACCCTAACCCTAACGCATACCTAACCCTAACCCTTACCCTAACCCTAACGAAAACATAACCCTAAACCTAACCCTAACCCTAACCCTATCTGTAACCCTAACCGTAACCTAACCCTAACCCTAACCCTAACCTAACCCTAACCCTAACCCTAACCCTAACCCTAACCCTAACCCTAACCTAAAAGTAACCCTAACCCTAACCGTAAAATAAACCTAACCCTAAACCTAACCCTAAACCTAAACCTAACCCTAACTCGAAAACTAACATTAACCCTAACCCTAACCTAACCCTAACCCTAACCCTAACAGTAACCTTAACCCTACCCTAACCCTAACCCTAACCCTAACCCTAACCCTAAACCTAAACCTAACCCTAACCCTAACCCTAACCCTAAACCTAAACCTTACCCTAACCCTAACCCTAACGCAAAACTAACCCTAATGCTAATCCTAAACCCAACCGTAACGCAAACCTAACCCTAACCCTAACCCTAACCCTAACTCTAACCATAACGTAAACCTAACTCAATCCCTAATCCTAACCCTAACCCTAAAACTAACCCTAACCCTAACCCTAACGCAAACCTAACCGTAAACCTGACCCTAACTCTAACGCAAACCTAACTTTAACCCTAAACCTAACACTAACCCTAACCTTAAACCATAGCCCTAACCCTAACCCTAACCCTAACCCTAACTTAACCTAACCCTAACCTAACCCTAAACCTAACCCTAACCCTAACCCTAACCCTAACCCCAACCCTAAACCTAACCCTAACCCTAACCATAATCCTAACCCTAACCGTAACTCAAAACTAACAATAACACTAACCCTAACACTAACCCTAACGCTAACCCTAACGCAAACCTAACCCTAACCCTAACCCTAACCCTAACACTAATGCAAAGCTAACCCTTACCCTAACCCTAACCCTAACCATAACGCATACCTAAACCTAACCCTTACCCTAACCCTAACGCAAACCTAACGCTAAACCTAACCCTAACCCTAACCCTAACGCTAACCCTAACCCTAACCATAACCCTACCCTAACCCTAACCCTAACCCTAACACTAACCTAACCCTAACCCTAACCCTAACACTAACCCAAACCCTAACCCTAACCCAAACCCTAACGCAAACCTAACTCTAACCATAACCCTATAACAAACCTAACCCTAACCCTAACCCTAAACCTAATCCTAACCCTAAACCTTACGCAAACCTAACCCTAACCCTAACCATAACCCTAACCCTAACCGTAACGAAAAACTAACAATAACACTAACCCTAACCCTAATCCTAACCCTAACGCAAACATAACCCTAACCGATACCCTAACCCTAACACAACCTAAATCTAAACCTAACCCTAAACCGAAACCTAACATTAACCCTAACCCTAACCTAACGCTAACCCTAACCCTAACCCTACCCTAAACCTAAACCTAACCCTAATCCAAACCCTAACACTAACCCTAAACCTAACGAAAACCCTAACGCTAACCTTACCCTAACCCTAACCCTAACCCTATCACAAAACTATACTTAACCCTAAGCCTTACCCTAACCCTAAACCTAACCCTAACCCTAACCCAAACCCTATCCCTAACCCTAACCCTAACCCTAAACCTAAACCTAACCCTAACACTAAACCTAACCCTAACCCTAACCCTAACCCTAACCCTAACACTAACCGTAAACCTAACCCTAACACTAACCCTAAACCTAACCCTAAACCTAACCCTAACCCTAACCCTAACCCTAACACTAACGCAAAGCTAACCCTAACCCTAACCCTAACCCTAAAACAACCTAAATCTAAACCTAACCCTAACCCGAAACCTAACAATTACCCTAACCCTAACCTAACCCTAACACTATCCCTAACCCTAAACCTACCCTAACCCTAACCCTAACTCTAACCCTAACCCTAATCCTAACCCTAAAATTAACGAAAACCCTAACGCCATCCTAACCCTAACCCTAACACTAACTCTATCGCAAACCTAACCCTAACCCTAAACCTAACACTAACCCCAACCCTAACGAAAATCTAACCCTAACCCTAACCTAACCTTAACCCTAACCCTAACGCTAACAGAAACGTAACCCTAACCCTAACCCTAACCCTAAACCTAACGCAAACCTAACCCTAACCCTAACCCTAAACCTAACGCTAACCCTAACGCAAACCTAACCCTAACCCTAACCCTAACCTTAACACTAATGCAAAGCTAACCCTTACCCTAACCCTAACCCTAACCATAACGCATACCTAAACCTAACCCTTACCCTAACCCTAACGCAAACCTAACGCTAAACCTAACCCTAACCCTAACCCCAACGCTAACCCTAACCCTAACCATAACCCTACCCTAACCCTAACCCTAACCCTAACACTAACCTAACCCTAACCCTAACCCTAACACTAACCCAAACCCTAACCCTAACCCAAACCCTAACGCAAACCTTACCCTAAACCTAACCCTAACCCTATCGCAAACCTAACCCTAACCATAAGCTAACCCTAACCCGAAACCTAACCCTAACCCAAACCCAAACCCTAACCCTAACCCTAACCCTAACCCTACCCCTAACACTAAACCTAACCCTAACCCTAAACCTAACCCTAACCATAACCCTAACCCTAACACTAACCCTAAACCGAACACTAACCCTAACCCTAAACCTAACCCTAACCCTAACCCTAACCCTAACCCTAACACTAACGCAAAGCTAACCCTATCCCTAACCCTAACCCTAAACCTAACCCTAACCCTAACACTAACGCAAAGCTAACCCTAACTCTAAATCTAACCCTAACCCTAACCCTAACACTAACGCAAAGCTAACCATAATCCTAACCTTAACCCTAACCCTAACGCATACCTAACGCTAACCCTAACCCTAACCCTAACCCTAACCCTAACCCTAACCTAACACTAACCCTAACCCTAACCCTAACCTAACCCTAACCCTAACCCTAACACTAACCCTAAACTTAATCCTAACCCTAACCCTTACGCAAACCTAAACCTAACCCTAACACTAACCCTAAACCTAACCCTACCCTAACCCTAACTCTAACACTAACCCTAACCCTAACCCTAACCCTAACCCTACCCTAACCCTAACCCTAACCCTAACCCTAACCCTAACCCTAACCCTACCCTAACCCTAACCCTAACCCAAACCCTAACCCTAACCATAACCCTAAAACAAACCTAACCCTAACCATAACCCTAAACCTAATCCTAACCCTAACCCTGACGCAAACCTAATCCTAACCCTAAACATAACCCTAAACCTAATCCTAACCATAACCCTGACGCAAACCTAACCCTAACCCTAAACATAACCATAACCCTAACCGAAACGCAAACCTAACCCTAACAATAACACTAACCCTAACCCTAACCCTAACCCAAACGCAAACCTAACCCTATACATAACCCTAACCCTAACACAACCTAAACTTAACCTAACCCTAACTCGAAAACTAACATTACTCCTAACCCTAACTTAACCCTCACTCTAACCCTAACCCTAACCCTACCCTAACCCTAACCCTAACCCTAAACCTAACCCTAACACTAAACCTAACGAAAACCCTAACGCAAACCTAACCTAAAAACTAACCATATCCCTATCGCAAACATAACCCTAAACCTAACCCTAACCCTAACCCTAACCCTAAACCTAACCGTAAACCTAACCTTAACCCTAACCCTAACCTTAACCCTAACCCTAACCCTAACCCTAAGCCTAACCCTAACCCTAAAGCAAACCTAACCCTAAATCTAAACCTAACCCTAACCCTAAACTTATCCCTAACCCTAACCCTAACCTAACCCTAACCCTAACCCTAACCCTAACCTAACCTTAACCCTAACCCTAACCCTAACCAAATCCTAAACCTAACCATAACCCTAAAGCAAACCTAACCCTAACCATAACCCTAAAACAAACCTAACCCTAACCATAACCCTAAACCTTATCCTAACCCTAACCCTTACGCAAACCTAACCCTAACCATAACCATAACCCTAACCCTAACCGTAACGCAAACCCTACAATAACACTAACCCTAACCCTATCCCTAACCCTAACGCAAACCTAACCCTAACCCTAACCCTAACCCTAACCCTAACACAACCTAAATCTAAACCTAACCCTAACCCGAAACCTAACAATT
>NC_142501.1:97616287-97618787 GCF_057876585.1 Rhinolophus sinicus
ACCCTAACCCTAACCAAATCCTAAACCTAACCATAACCCTAAAGCAAACCTAACCCTAACCATAACCCTAAAACAAACCTAACCCTAACCATAACCCTAAACCTTATCCTAACCCTAACCCTTACGCAAACCTAACCCTAACCATAACCATAACCCTAACCCTAACCGTAACGCAAACCCTACAATAACACTAACCCTAACCCTATCCCTAACCCTAACGCAAACCTAACCCTAACCCTAACCCTAACCCTAACCCTAACACAACCTAAATCTAAACCTAACCCTAACCCGAAACCTAACAATTACCCTAACCATAACCTAACCCTAACACTAACCCTAACCCTAACCCTACCCTAACCCTCACCCTAACCCTAACCCTAAACCTAATCCTAACCCTAAACTTAACGAAAACCCTAACGCAATCCTAACCCTTACCCTAACCCTAACCCTATCGCAAACCTAACCCTAACCCTAAACCTAACACTAACCCCAACCCTAACGCAAATCTAACCCTAACCCTAACCTAACCTTAACCCTAACCGTAACGCTAACAGAAACGTAACCCTAACCCTAATCCTAACCCTAAACTTAACGCAAACCTAACCCTAAACCTAACCCTAAACCTAACCCTAACCCTAACGCAAACCTAACCCTAACCCTAACCCTAACCCTAACCCTAACACTAACGCAAAGTTAACCCTAACCCTAACCCTAACCCTAACCCTAACCCTAACGCATACCTAACCCTAACCCTTACCCTAACCCTAACGAAAACATAACCCTAAACCTAACCCTAACCCTAACCCTATCTGTAACCCTAACCGTAACCTAACCCTAACCCTAACCCTAACCTAACCCTAACCCTAACCCTAACCCTAACCCTAACCCTAACCCTAACGCAAACCTAACCCTAACCCTAACCGTAAAATAAACCTAACCCTAAACCTAACCCTAAACCTAAACCTAACCCTAACTCGAAAACTAACATTAACCCTAACCCTAACCTAACCCTAACCCTAACCCTAACAGTAACCCTAACCCTACCCTAACCCTAACCCTAACCCTAACCCTAACCCTAACCCTAACGAAAACCCTAACGCAAACCTAACCCAAACACTAACCCTAACCCTATCGCAATCCTAACCCTAACCCTAACCCTAACCCTAACCCTAACCCTAAACCTAAACCTAACCCTAACCCTAACCCTAACCCTAACCCTAAACCTTACCCTAACCCTAACCCTAACGCAAAACTAACCCTAATGCTAATCCTAAACCCAACCGTAACGCAAACCTAACCCTAACCCTAACCCTAACCCTAACTCTAACCATAACGTAAACCTAACTCTATCCCTAATCCTAACCCTAACCCTAAAACTAACACTAACCCTAACCCTAACGCAAACCTAACCGTAACCCTGACCCTAACTCTAACGCAAACCTAACTTTAACCCTAAACCTAACACTAACCCTAACCTTAAACCATAGCCCTAACCCTAACCCTAACCCTAACCCTAACTTAACCTAACCCTAACCTAACCCTAAACCTAACCCTAACCCTAACCCTAACCCTAACCCCAACCCTAAACCTAACCCTAACCCTAACCATAATCCTAACCCTAACCGTAACTCAAAACTAACAATAACACTAACCCTAACACTAACCCTAACCCTAACCCTAACGCAAACCTAACTCTAACCCTAACCCTAACCCTAACACAACCTAAATCTAAACCTAACCCTAACCCGAAACCTCACATTAACCCTAACCCTAACCTAACCCTAACCCTAACCCTAACCCTACCCTAACCCTAACCCTAAACCTAACCCTAACCCTAACCCTAACCCTAACCCTAACCCTAACCCTAAACCTAACGCAAAACTAACATTAACACTAACCCTAAACCTAACCCTACCCTAACGCAAACATTACCCTAACCCTAACCCTAACCCTAACCCTAACACTAAGGCAAAGCTAACCCTAACACTAACCCTAACCCTAACCCTAACCCTAACACATACCTAACCCTAACCCTTTCCCTAACCGTAACGCAAACCTAACCCTAAACCTAACCCTAACCCTAACCCTATCCCTAACACTAACCCTAACCGTAACCTAACCCTAACCCTAACCCTAACCCTAACCTAACCCTAACCCTAACCTTAACCCTAACGCAAACCTAACCCTAACCTTAACCCTAAAAAAAACCTAACCCTAAACCTAAACCTAATCCTAACCCAATCCCTGACGCAAACCTAACCCTAACGATAAACATACCCTAACCCTAACCGTAACGCAAACCTAACCCTAACACTAACACTAACCCTAACACTAACCCTAACCCTTACGCAAACCTAACCCTAACCCTATCCCAAACCCTAAACAACCTAAACCTAAACCTAACCCTAACTCGAAAACTAACATTAAACCTAACGCTAACCTAACCCTAACCCTAACCTTAACCCGAACCCTACCCTAACCCTAACCCTAACCCTAACCC
>NC_142501.1:97638787-97651287 GCF_057876585.1 Rhinolophus sinicus
CCCTAACGCTAAACCTAACGAAAACCCTAACGCAAACATACCCAAACACTAACCCTAACCCTATCGCAAACCTAACCCTAACCCTAACCCTAAACCTAACCCTAACCCTAAACCTAACCATAACCCTAACACTAACCCTAACCGTAACCTAACCCTATCCCTAAACCTAACCCTAAACTAACCCTAACCCTAACCCTAACCCTAACCCTAAACCTAACGAAAACCCTAACGCAAACCTAACCCTAACCCTATCCCTAACCCTATCGCAAACCTAACTCTAACCCTAAACCTCACCCTAACCCTAACCCTAACGCAAACCTAAGCCTAACCCTAACCCTAACCCTAACCCTAACCCTAACCCTAAACCTAACCCTAACCCTAACAGAAACCTAACCCTAACCCTTACCCTAACCCTAAACCTAACGCAAACCTAACACTAACCATAACCCTAACCGTAACCCTAACCCTAACGCAATCCTAACCCTAACCGTAACTCTAACCCTAACCCTAACACTAAGGCAAAGCTAATCCTAACCCTAACCCTAACTCTAACCCTAACGCATACCTAACCCAAACCCTTACCCTAACCCTAACGCAAACCTAACTCTAAACCTAACCCTAACCCTAACCCTAAACCTCACCCTAAACCTAACCGTAACCTAACGCTAACCCTAACCCTAAACCTAACCTAACCCTAACCCTAACCATAACCCTAACCCTAACCCTAACCCTAACCCTAACCCTAACCCTAACGCATTCCTAACCCTAACCCTAACCCTAAAACAAACCTAACCCTAACCCTAACCCTAACCCTAAACCTAATCCTAACACTAACCCTGACGCAAACGTAACCCTAACCATAACCATAACCCTAACCCTAACCGTAACGCAAACCTAACCCTAACCCTAACCCTGACACTAACCCTAACCCTAACCCTAAACCTAACGAAAACCCTAATGGAAACCTAACACAAACACTAACCCTAACCCTATCGCAAACCTAACCCTAACCCTAACCCTAACGCAAACCAAACCTAACCCTAATCCTAACTCTATCGCAAACCTAAAACTAACCCTAAACCTAACCGTAACCCTAACCCTAACGCAAACCTAAACCTAACCCTAACCCTAACCGTAAACCTAACTCTAACCCTAACAGAAACCTAACCCAAACCCTAACCCTAAACCTAACGCAAACCTAACACTAACCCTAACCCGAAACCTAACCCTAACCCTAACGCAAACTTAACCCAAACCCTAACCTTAAACCTAACCCTAACCCTAACCCTAACCCTAACCCTAACCATACACCTGACGCAAACCTAACACTAACCCTAACCCTAATCCTAACCCTAACAGAAACCTAAGCCTAAACCTAAACCTAACCCTAAACATAACGCAAAACTAACACTAACCCTAACCCTAACCCTAACCCTAACCCTAACCCTAACCCTACCCTAACCCTAACCCTAACCCTAACCCTAACCCTACCCTAACCCTAACCTAACCCTGACCCTAAACCTAACCCTAAACCTAACCCTAACCATAAACCTAACGAAAACCTTAACGCAAACATAACCCTAAAATTAACCCTAACCCTAACCCTAACCCCATCCCTAAACCTAACCCTAACCCTAACCCTAACGCAAACCAACCCAAACCCTAACCCTTACCTTAACCTAACCCTAACCCTAACCTTAACCTTAAACCTGACGCAAACTTAACACTAACCCTAACCGTAACCCTAACCCTAACAGAAACCTAAACCTAACGCTAAACCTAACCCTAAACCTAACGCAAACCTAACCCTAACCCTAACCCTACCCTAACCCTAAACCTAACCCTAACCCTAAACATAACCCTAACCCTAACCCTAACCCTAACCCTAAACCTAACGAAAACCCTCACGCAAACATAACCCTAAACCTAACCATAACCCTATCGCATACCTAACCCTAAACCTAAACCTAACCCTAACACTAACCCTAACGCAAACCTAACCCAAACTATTACCCTAACCCTAAAGCTAACCCTAACCCTAACCCTAACAGAAACCTAACCCTAACACTAACCCTAACCCTAAACCTAACCCTAACCCTACCCTAACCCTAACCCTAACAGAAACCTAACCCTAACCCTAAACCTAACCCTAAACCTAACGCAAACCTAACACTAACCCTAACCCTAACCCTAACCCTAACCCTAACCCTATCCCTAACCCTAACCTAACCTAACCTAACCCTAACCCTAACCTAACCCTAACCCTAACCCTAACCCTAACCCTAACCCTAACCCTAACGCAAACCTAACCCTAACCATAACCCTAAAACAAACCTAATCCTAACCCTAACCCTAACCCTAAACGTAACCCTAACCCTAACCCTAACCCTAAACCTAACGAAAACCCTAACGCAAACCTAACCCTAACCCTAACCCTAAACCTATCGCAAACCTAACCCTAACCCTAAACCTAACTGTAACCTACCCCTAACGCAAACCTAACCCTAACCCTAACCCTAACCCTAACCCTAACCCTAACAGAAACCTAAACCTAACCCTAACCCTAACCTAACGCAAACCTAACACTAACCCTAACCCTAAACCTAACGCTAACCCTAACTCAAACCTAACCCTAACCATAACCCTAACTCTAACCCTAACACTAACGCAAAGCTAACCCTAACCCTAACCCTAAACCTAACCCTAACGCAAACCTAACCCTAACCATACCCCTAAAACAAACCTAACCCTAACCCTAACCCTAACCCTAAACCTAATCCTAACCCTAACCCTGACGCAAACCTATCCCTAACCATAACCATAACCCTAACCCTAACCGTAACACAAACCTAACCCTAACACTAACACTAACCCTAACCCTAACCCTAACACTAACGCAATCCTAACCCTAACCCTAACCCTAACTCTAACCTAAACTTAACACTAACCCTAACCCTAAACCTAACCCTAACCCTAATCCTAACCCTAACCCTAACCCTAACCCTAACCCTAAACCTACCCTAACCCTAATCCTAACGCAAACCTAATCCTAATCCTAACCCTAACCCCAACCCTAACGCAAACCTAACCTTAACCCTAACCCTAACCATAACTCTAACCATAACGGAAACCTAACTCTATCTCTAATCCTAACCCTAAACCTAAAACTAACCCTAGCCCTAACCCTAACGCAAACCTAACCGTAACCCAAACCCTAAATCTAACGCAAACCTAACTTTATCCCTAAACCTAACACTAACCCTAACCCTAAACCATAGCCCTAACCCTAACCCTAACACTAACCCTAACTCAACCTAACCCTAATCCTAACCCTAACCCGAAACCTAACCATAACCCTAAACCTACCTAACCCTAACCCTAACCATATCCTTAACCCTAACCTAAACCTAAACCTAACCCTAACCCTAACCCTAACCGCATCCCTAAACCTAACCCTAACCCTAACCTTAACGCAAACCTAACCCTAACCCTAACCCTAACCCTATCGCAAACCTAACCCTAACCCTAAACCTAACCGTGACCCTAACCGTAACGCAAACCTAACCCTAACCCTAACCTTAACCCTAAACCTAACCCTAACCCTAACAGAAACCTAACCCAAACCCTAACCCTAAACCTAACGCAAACCTAACACTAACCCTAACCCTAAACCTAACCCTAACCCTAACGCAAACCTAACCCTAACCCTAACCCTAACTCTAACCCTAACACTAACGCAAAGCTAACACTAACCTAACCCTAACCCTAACGCAAACCTAACCCTAAACCTACCCCTAAAACAAACCTAACCCTAACCCTAACCCTAACCCTAAACCTAACCTTAATCCTAACCCTGACGCAAACCTAACCCTAACCATAACCATAACCCTAACCCTAACCGTAACACAAAACTAACCCTAACACTAACACTAACCCTAACCATAACCCTAACCCTAACGCAATCCTAACCCTAACCTTAACCCAATCCCTAACACAACCTAAACCGAAACCTAACCCTAACTCGAAAACTAATATTAACCTAACCCTAACCCTAACCTAACGAAAACCCTAACGCAAACCTAACACAAACACTAACCCTAACCCTATCGCAAACCTAACCCTAACCCTAACCCTAACCCTAAACCTGACCCTAACCCTAACCTTAACCCTAACCCTAACCCTAACACTAACCCTAACGCAAACCTAACCCTAACCCTAACATTAACCCTAACCCTAACCCTAACCCTAAACCTAACCCTAACCCTAACCTTAACGCAAACCTAACCCTAACCCTAACCCTAACCCTAACGCAAACCTAACCCTAAACCTAAACCTAACCATAATCCTAACCCTAAACCTAACCCTAACACTAACAGAAACCTAACCATATCCCAAACCCTAACCCTAACCCTAAACCTAACACAAACCTAACACTAAACCTAACCCTAAACCTAACCCAAATACTAACGCAAACCTAACCCTAACCCTAAAGTTAATCCTAACCCTAACCCTTACACTAACGCAAAGCTACCCTAACCCTATCCCTAACCCTAATCCTAACGCATTCCTAAAATTAACACTTACCATAACCATAACGCAAACCTAAGCCTAAACCTAACCCTAACCCTAACCCTAACCCTAAACCTAACCCTAACCCTAACCTAACCCTAACCGTAACAATAACTCTAACCTAACCCTAAACCTAACCCTAACCCTAACCTAACCCTAACCCTAACCCTAACCCTAACGCAAACCCAACCCTAACCCTAACCCAAAACAAACCTAACCCTAACACTAACCCTAAACCTAATCCTAACCCTAACCCTTACGCAATCCTAATCCTATCCCTAACCATAACCCTAACCCTAACAGTAACGCAAACCTAACAATAACACTAACCCTAACCCTAACCCTTACGCAAACCTAACCCGAACCCTAACCATAACACTAACTCAACCTAAATCTAAACCTAAACCAAACCCGAAACCTAACATTAACCCTAACCCTAACCTAACCCTAACCCTAAACTTAACCCTACCCTAACCCTAACCCTAACACTAACCCTAACCCTAACGCAAACCTAACCCTAAACATAACCCTAACCCTAACCCTAAACCTAACCCTAAACCTAACCGTAACCTAACCCTAACCCTAACCCTAACCCTAACCCTAACCCTAACCCTAACCCTAACCCTAACCCTAACAGAAACCTAACATTAACCCTAAACCTAACCCTAAACCTAACGCAAACCTAACCCTAACCCTAACCCTAATCCTAACCTTAACCCTAACCCTAACCCTAAACATAACCCTAACCCTAACCCTAATCCTAACCCTAAACCTAACGAAAACCCTCACGCAAACATAACCCTAAACCTAACCATAACCCTATCGCATACCTAACCCTAAACCTAAACCTAACCCTAACCCTAAACCTAACGCAAACCTAACCCAAACTATTACCCTAACCCTAACCCTAACACTAACCCTAACCCTAACAGAAACCTAACACTAACACTAAACCTAACCCTAAACCTAACCCTAACCCTAACGCTAACCCTAACCCTAACCCTAACAGAAACCTAACCCTAACCCTAAACCTAACGAAAACCCTAACGCAAACATACCCAAACACTAACCCTAACCCTATCGCAAACCTAACCCTAACCCTAACCCTAAACCTAACCCTAACCCTAAACCTAACCATAAACCTAACCCTAACCCTAACCGTAACCTAACCCTATCCCTAAACCTAACCCTAACCTAACCCTAACCCTAACCCTAACCCTAAACCTCAACCTAACGAAAACCCTAACGCAAACCTAACCCTAACCCTAACCCTAACCGTATCGCAAACCTAACCCTAACCCTAAACCTCACCCTAACCCTAACCCTAACGCAAACCTAACCCTAACCCTAACCCTAACCCTAACCCTAACCCTAACCCTAACCCTAAACCTAACCCTAACCCTAACAGAAACCTAACCCTAACCCTTACCCTAACCCTAAATCTAACGCAAACCTAACACTAACCATAACCCTAACCGTAACCCTAACCCTAACGCAAACCTAACCCTAATCTTAACTCTAACCCTAACCCTAACACTAAGGCAAAGCTAACCCTAACCCTAACCCTAACTCTAACCCTAACGCATACCTAACCCAAACCCTTACCCTAACCCTAACGCAAACCTAACCCTAAACATAACCTTAACCCTAACCCTAAACCTAACCCTAAACCTAACCGTAACCTAACCCTAACCCTAACCCTAAACCTAACCTAACCCTAACCCTAACCCTAACCGTAACCCTAACCCTAACCCTAACCTTAACCCTAACCCTAACGCAATCCCAACCCTAACCCTAACCCTAAAACAAACCTAACCCTAACCCTAACCCTAACCCTAAACCTAATCCTAACCCTAACCCTGACGCAAACGTAACCCTAACCATAACCATAACCCTAACCCTAACCGTTACGCAAACCTAACCCTAACACTAACACTAACACTAACCCTAACCCTAACCCTAACGCAAACCTAACCCTAACCTTAACCCTAACCCTAACCCTAACCCTAACCCTAACCCTAAACCTAACGAAAACCCTAACGCAAACCTAACACAAACACTAACCCTAACCCTATCGCAAACCTAACCCTAACCCTAAACCTAACCCTAACCCTAAACCTGACCCTAACCCTAACCTTAACCCTAACCCTAACCCTAACCCTAACCCTAACGCAAACCTAACCCTAACCCTAACATTAACCCTAACCCTAACCCTAACCCTAAACCTAACCCTCACCATAACCCTAACGCAAACCTAACCCTAACCCTAACCCTAACCCTAACCCTAACCCTAACCATAATCCTAACCCTAAACCTAACCCTAACACTAACAGAAACCTAACCATATCCCAAACCATAACCCTAACCCTAAACCTAACACAAACCTAACACTAAACCTAACCCTAAACCTAACCCTAACACTAACGCAAACCTAACCCTAACCCTAAAGTTAACCTTAACCCTAACCCTTACACTAACGCAAAGCTAACCCTAACCCTATCCCTAACCCTAATCCTAACGCATTCCTAAAATTAACACTTACCATAACCATAACGCAAACCTAAGCCTAAACCTAACCCTAACCCTAACCGTAACCCTAACCCTAACCCTAACCCTAACCCTAACCTAACCCTAACCCTAACCCTAACCCTAACCTAACCCTAAACCTAACCCTAACCCTAACCTAACCCTAACCCTAACCCTAACCTTAACGCAAACCCAACCCTAACCCTAACCCAAAACAAACCTAACCCTAACCCTAACCCTAAACCTAATCCTAACCCTAACCCTTACGCAAACCTAAGCCTATCCCTAACCATAACCCTAACCCTAACAGTAACGCAAACCTAACAATAACTCTAACCCTAACCTAACCCTAACCCTAAACCTAACCCTACCCTAACCCTAACCCTAACCCTAACCCTAACCCTAACCCTAACGCAAACCTAACCCTAACCCTAACCTTAATCCTAACCCTACCCCTAAGAGAAACCTAACACAAACCGTAACCCTAAACCTAAACCTAACGCAAACCTAACACTAACCTTAACCCTAAACCTAACCCTAACGCATACCTAACACTAACACTTACCCTAACCCTAACGCAAACCTAACCATAAACCTAAACCTAACCCTAACCTTAACCCTAATCCTAACCCTAACCCTAACCGTAACCTAACCCTAACTCTAACCCTAATCCTAACCTAACCCTAACCCTAACCCTAACCCTAACCCTAACCCTAACCCCAACACTAACGCAATCCTAACCCTATCCCTAACCCTAAAACAAACCTAACCCTAACCCTAACCCTAACCATAACCATATCCCTAACCCTAACCGCAATGCAAACCTAACCCTAACACTAACACTAACACTAACACTGACCCTAACCATAACTCAACCCTAACCCTAACCCTAACCCTAAACCTAACACAACCTAAAGCTAAACCTAACCCTAACTCGAAAACCAACATTAACCCTAACCTAACCTAACCCTGACCCTAAACCTAACCGTAACCCTACCCTAACCCTAACCCTAACCCTAACCCTAAACCTAACCCTAAACCTAACGAAAAACCTTATGAAATCCTAACCCAAAAACTAACCCTAACCCTATCGCAAACCTAACCCTAACCCTAACCCTAACCCTAACCCTAACCCTAAACCTTACCATAACCCTAACATTAACCCTAACCCTAACGCTAACCCTAACCCTAACGCAAACCTAACCCTAACCGTAACATTAACCCAAACCCTAACCCTAACCCTAAACCTAACCCTAACCCTAACCCTAACGCAAACCTAACCCTAACCCTAACCCTAACCCTAACGCAAACTTAACCCTAAACCTAACCCTAACCATAATCCTAACCCTAAACCTAACCCTAACCCTAACAGAAACCTAACCATATCCCAAACCCTAACCCTACCCGTAAACCTAACACAAACCTAACACTAAACCTAACCATAAACCTAACCCTAACCCTAACGCAAACCTAACCCTAACCCTAACCCTAACCCTAACCCTAACCCTAACCCTAACCCTAACCCTAACTCTAACACCAACGCAAAGCTAACCCTAACCCTAATCCTAACCCTAACCCTAACGCATTCCTAACCGTAACACTTACCCTAACCCTAACGCAAACCTAAACCTAAACCTAACCCTAACCCTAACCCTAACCCTAACCCTAACCCAAAACCTAACCCTAAGGCTAACCTAACCCTAACCCTAACCCTAACGCAAACCTAACCCTAAACCTAGCCCTAAACCTAACCCTAACCCTAACCCTAAACCTAACCCTAACCCTAAACCTAACCCTAACCCTAACCTAACACTAAACCTAACCCTAACGCAAACCTAACCCTAACCCTAACCCAAAACAAACCTAACCCAAACACTAACCCTAACCCTATCGCAAACCTAACCTTAACCCTAACCCTAACCCTAACCCTAAGACTAACGCAAAGCTAATCCTAACCCTAACCCTAACCCTAAACCTAACGCATACCTAACCATAACTCTTACCCTAACCTTAACGCAAACCTAAACCTAAACCTAACCCTAACCCTAGCCCTAACCCTAACCCTAACCCTAACCATAACCATAACCTAACCGTAACCCTAACCCTAACACAAACCTAACCCTAACCCTAACCCTAACCCTAACCCTAACCCTAACGCAAACCTAACCCTAAACCTAACCCTAACCCTAACCCTAAACCTAACCCTAACCCTACAGTACCTAACCCTAACCCTAACCCTAACCCTAAACGTAACTCTAATCCTAACCCAAACGCAAACCTAAGCCTAACCCTAACCCTAACCCTAACACTAAGGCAAAGCTAACCCTAACACTAACCCTAACCCTAACGCATACCTAACCCTAACCCTTACCCTAACCCTAACGCAAACCTACCCTAAACCTAACCCTATCCCAAACCCTAACCCTAACCCTCACCAAACCCTAACCATAACCTAACCCTAAACCTAACACTAACCCTAACCTAACCCTAACCCTAACCCTATCCCTAATCCAAACCATAACCATAACCCTAACCTTAAACCTAATCCTATCCCTAACTATGAGGCAAACCTAACCCTAACCCTAACCACAACCCTAACCATAACCGTAACGCAAACCTAACAATCACACCAACCCTAACCCTAACCCTAACCATTACCCTACCCTAACCCTAACCCTAACCCTAACCCTAACCCTAACCCTAAACCTAACGAAAACCCTAACGCAAACCTAACCCTAACCCTAAACCTAACCCTATCGCAAACGTAACCCTAACCCTAACCCTAACGCAAACCTAACCCTAACCCTAACCCTAACCCTAACCCTAACCCTAAACCAAACAGAAACCTAACCCTAACACTAACCCTATCCCAAACCTAACCCCAACCCTAACCCTAACCCTAAACCTAACCCTAAACCTAAACCCTAACCCTAACCCTAACCCTAAACCTAATCCTAACCCTAAACCTAACCCTAAACCTAACCCTAACGCAAACCTAACCCTAATCCTAACCATAAACCCAACCCTAACGCAAACCTAACCCTAACCCTAACACTAATCCTAACCTTAACGCAAACCTAATCCTTAACTTAACGCTAACCTTAAAACCCTAACGCTAATCCTAATCCTAACCCTAACCCTAAACCTAAACCCTAGTCCTAACCCTAACCGTAACCCTAACCCTAACCGTAACCGTAAACCTAACCCTAACCCTAACGCAAACCTTACCGTAAACCTAACCTTAACCCTAACCCTAACCCTAACCCTAACCCTAACTCTAACCCTAACCCTATACTAACGCAAACCTAACCCTAACCCTAACATTAACCCTAACACTAAACCTAACCCTAAACCTAACACTAACCGTAACCCTAACACAAACCTAACCCTAACCCTAAACCTAACCCTAACCCTAACCCTAACCCTAACGCAAACCTAACCCTAAACCTAACCCTAACCCTAACCCTAACCCTAACCCTAACCCTAACCCTAAACCAAACAGAAACCTAACCCTAACACTAACCCTATCCCAAACCTAACCCCAACCCTAACCCTAACCCTAAACCTAACCCTAAACCTAAACCCTAACCCTAACCCTAACCCTAAACCTAATCCTAACCCTAAACCTAACCCTAAACCTAACCCTAACGCAAACCTAACCCTAATCCTAACCATAAACACAACCCTATCGCAAACCTAAGCCTAACCCTAAACCTAACAGAAACCTAACACTAAACCTAACCCTAAACCTAACCCTAACCCTAACGCAAACCTAACCCTAACCCTAAAGTTAACCCTAACCCTATCCCTTACACTAACGCAAAGCTAACCCTAACCCTATCCCTAACTCTAATCCTAACGCATTCCTAAAATTAACACTTACCATAACCCTAACGCAAAACTAAGCCTAAACCTAACCCTAACCCTAACCCTAATCCTAACCCTAACCCTAACCCTAACCTAACCCTAACCCTAACCCTAACCTAACCCTAAACCTAACCCTAACCCTAACCTAACCCTAACCCTAACCCTAACCCTAACGCAAACCCAACCCTAACCCTAACCCAAAACAAACCTAACCCTAACCCTAACCCTAAACCTAATCCTAACCCTAACCCTTACGCAAACCTAAGCCTAATCCTAACCATAACCCTAACCCTAACAGTAACGCAAACCTAACAATAACACTAACCCTAACCCTAACTCTAAGGCAAACCTAACCTGAACCCTAGCCATAACCCTAACTCAACCTAAATCTAAACCTAACCCAAACCCGAAACCTAACATTAACACTAACCCTAACCTAACCCTAACCCTAAACCTAACCCTACCCTAACCCTAACCCTAACCCTAACACTAACCCTAACGCAAACCTAACCCTAAACATAACCCTAACCCTAACCCTACCCCTAACAGAAACCTAACACAAACCCTAACCCTAACCCTAAACCTAACGCAAACGTAACACTATCCCTAACCCTAAACCTAACCCTAACGCATACCTAACACTAATCCTTACCCTAACCCTAACGCAAACCTAACCCTAAACCTAAACCTAACCCTAACCTTAACCCTAATCCTAACCCTAACCCTAACCGTAACCTAACCCTAACTCTAACCCTAATCTAACCTAACCCTAACCCTTACCCTAACCCTAACCCTAACCCCAACCCTAACGCAATCCTAACCCTATCCCTAACCCTAAAACAAACCTAACCCTAACCCTAACCCTGACGCATACCTAACCCTAACCATAACAATATCCCTAACCCTAACCGTAATGCAAACCTAACCCTAACACTAACACTAACACTAACCCTGACCCTAACCCTAACTCAAACCTTACCCTAACCCTAACTCTAACCCTAACACAACCTAAAGCTAAACCTAACCCTAACTCGAAAACAAACATTAACCCTAACCTAACCTAACCCTAACCCTAAACCTAACCCTAAACCTACCCTAACCCTAACCCTAACCCTAACCCTAAACCTAACCCTAAACCTAACGAAAACTCTTATGAAATCCTAACCCAAAAACTAACCCTAACCCTATCGCAAACCTAACCCTAACCCTAACCCTAACCCTAACCCTAACCCTAACCCTAAACCTTACCATAACCCTAACATTAACCCTAACCCTAACGCTAACCCTAACCCTAACGCAAACCTAACCCTAACCCTAACATTAACCCAAACCCTAACCCTAACCCTAAACCTAACCCTAACCCTAACCCTAACGCAAACCTAACCCTAACCCTAACCCTAACCCTAACCCTAACGCAAACCTAACCCTAAACCTAACCCTAACCATAATCCTAACCCTAAACCTAACCCTAACCCTAACAGAAACCTAACCATATCCCAAACCCTAACCCTAACCCTAAACCTAACACAAATCTAACA
>NC_142501.1:97663787-97673787 GCF_057876585.1 Rhinolophus sinicus
TAACCCTAAACCTAACGAAAACCCTAACGCAAACCTAACCCTAACCCTAAACCTAACCCTATCGCATACATAACCCTAACCCTAACCCTAACGCAAACCTAACCCTAACCCTAACCCTAACCCTAACCCTAAACCAAACAGAAACCTAACCCTAACACTAACCCTATCCCAAACCTAACCCCAACCCTAACCCTAACCCTAAACCTAACCCTAAACCTAAACCCTAACCCTAACCCTAACCCTAAACCTAATCCTAACCCTAAACCTAACCCTAAACCTAACCCTAACGCAAACCTAACCCTAATCCTAACCCTAAACCCAACCCTAACGCAAACCTAATCCTAACCCTAACACTAATCCTAACCTTAACGCAAACCTAATCATTAACTTAACGCTAACCTTAAAACCCTAACGCTAATCCTAACCCTAACCCTAACCCTAAACCTAAACCCTAGTCCTAACCCTAACCGTAACCCTAACCCTAACCGTAACCGTAACCCTAACCCTAACCCTAACGCAAACCTTACCGTAACCCTAACCTTAACCCTAACCCTAACCCTAACCCTAACCCTAACCCTAACCCTAACTCTAACCCTAACCCTATACTAACGCAAATCTAACCCTAACCCTAACATTAACCCTAACCCTAAACCTAACCCTAAACCTAACACTAACCGTAACCCTAACACAAACCTAACCCTAACCCTAACCCTAACCCTAACCCTAACCCTAACCCTAACGCAAACCTAACCCTAAACCTAATCCTAACCCTAACCCTAAACCTAACCCTAACCCTAACAGTACCTAACCCTAACCCTAACCCTAACCATAAACCTAACTCTAATCCTAACCCAAACGCAAAACTAAGCCTAACCCTAACCCTAACCCTAACCATAACACTAAGGCAAAGCTAAACCTAACCCTAACCTTAACCCTAACGCATACGTAACCCTAACCCTTACCCTAACCCTAACGCAAACCTAACCCTAAACCTAAACCTAACCCTAACCCTAACCATAACCCTAACCCTAACTCAAACCTAACCCTAACCCTAACCAAACCCTAACCTAACCCTAACCCTAACCCTAACCCTAACGCAAACTTAACCCTAACCCTAACCCTAACCCTAAAACAAACCTAACCCTAACCCTAACCCTAAACCTAAGCCTAACCCTAACCCTAACGCAAACCTAACCCTAACCCTAACCCTAACCCTAACACAAGCTAAATCTTAACCTAACCCTAACCCGAAACCTAACATTAACCCTAAACCTAACCTAACCCTAAACCCTAACCCTAACCCTAACCCTAACCCTAACTCTAACACTAACCCTATACTAACGCAAACCTAACACTGACCCTAACATTAACCCTAACCCTAAACCTAACCCTAAACCTAACACTAACCGTAACCCTAACGCAAACATAACCCTAAATCTAACCCTAACCCTAACCCTAACCCCATCCCTAAACCTAACCCTAACCATAATCCTAACGCAAACCAACCCTAACCCTAACCCTATCGCAAACCTAACCCTAACCCTAAACCTAACCATAACCCTAACCCTAACGCAACCCTAACCCTAACCCTAACCCTAACCCTAAACCTAACTCTAACCCTAACAGAAACCTAACCCAAACCCTACCCCTAAACCTAACGCAAAACTAACACTAACCCTAAAACTAAACCTAATCCTAACCCTAACGCAAACCTAACCCAAACCCTAACCCTAACCCTAACCCTAACCCTAACCCTAACCCTAACCCTAAACCAGACGCAAACCTAACTCTAACCCTAACCCTAACCCTAACCCTAACAGAAACCTAACCCTAACCCTAAACCTAACCCTAAACCTAACGCAAACCTAACTCTAACCCTAACCCTACCCTAACCCTAACCCTAACCCTAACCCTAAACCTAAACCTAACCCTAACCCTAACCCTAACCCTAACCCTAACGCAAACCTAACCCTAACCCTAACCCTAACCCTAACCCTAACCCTAACCCTAACACAAGCTAAATCTTAACCTAACCCTAACCCGAAACCTAACATTAACCCTAACCCTAACCTAACCCTAACCCTAACCCTAACCCTAACCCTAACCCTAACCCTAATCCTAACCCTATCCCTACCCGAACCCTAACACTAACCCTAACCCTAAACCTAACCCTAAACCTAACCGTAACCATAAACCTAACGAAAACCCTAACGCAAACATAACCCTAAACCTAACCCTAAACCTAACCCTAACCCCATCCCTAAACCTAACCCTAACCCTAACCCTAACCCTAACGCAAACCAACCCTAACCCTAACCCTAACCATATCGCAAACCTAACCCTAACCCTAAACCTAACCGTAACCCTAACCCTAACGCAAACCTAACCCTAACCCTAACCCTAAACCTAACTCTAACCCTAACTGAAACCTAACCCAAACCCTAACCGTAAACCTAACGCAAACCTAACACTAACCCTAACCCTAAACCTAACCCTAACCTTAACGCAAACCTAACCCAAACCCTAACCCTAATCCTAACCCTAACCCTAACCCTAACCATAAACCTGACGCAAACCTAACACTAACCCTAACCGTAACCGTAACCCTAACGAAACCTAACCCTAACCCTAAACCTAACCCTAAACCTAACGCAAACCTAAAACTAACCCTAACCCTAACCCTAACCCTAACCCTAATCCTAACCCTAACCCTAAACCTAACCCTAACCCTAACACTAACCCTAACCCTTAACCTAACAAAAACCCTCACGCAAACATAACCCTAAACCTAACCATAACCCTATCGCATACCTAACCATAAACCTAAACCTAACCCTAACCCTAACCCTAACGCAAACCTAACCCAAACTATTACCCTAACCCTAACCCTAACCCTAACCCTAACAGAAACCTAACCCTAACCCTAACCCTAACCCTAAACCTGACGCAAACCTAACACTAACCCTAACCCTAAACCTAACCCTAACCCTAACACTAACCCTAACCCTAACCCTAACAGAAACCTAACCCTAACCCTAAACCTAACCCTAAACCTAACGCAAACCTAACACTAACCCTAACCCTAACCCTAACCCTAACCCTAACCCTAACTCTAACCTAACCTAACCCTAACCCTAACCTAACCCTAACCCTAACCCTAACCCTACCCTAACCCTAACCCTAACCCTAACCGTAACCGTAACCCTAACCGTAACCCTAACCCTAAACCTAACGAAAACGCTAACGCAAACCTAACCCTAACCCTAACCCTAACCCTATCGCAAACCTAACCCTAACCTTAAACCTAACCGTAACCCTACCCCTAACGCAAACCTAACCCTAACCCTATCCCTAACCCTAACCCTAACCCTAACAGAAACCTGAACCTAACCCTAACCCTAACCTAAAGCAAACCTAACACTAACCCTAACCCTAAACTTAACCCTAACCCTAACGCAAAGCTAACCCTAACCCTAACAAGAACCCTAACCCTAACGCAAACCTAACCCTAACCCTACCCCTAAAACAAACCTAACCCTAACCCTAACCCTAACCCTAAACCTAATCCTAACCCTAACCCTGACGCAAACCTAACCCTAACCATAACCATAACCCTAACCCTAACCGTAACACAAACCTAACCCTAACACTAACACTAAACCTAACCCTAACCCTAACACTAACGCAATCCTAACCCTAACCCTAACCCTATCTCTAATATAAACCTAACCCTAACCCTAACCCTAAACCTAACCCTAACCCTAATCCTAACCCTAACCCTAACCCTAACCCTAACCCTAAACCTACCCTAACCCTAACCCTAACGCAAACCTAAACCTAATCCTAACCCTAACCCCAAACCTAACGCAAACCTAACCTTAACCCTAACCCTAACCATAACTCTAACCATAACGCAAACCTAACTCTATCTCTAATCCTAACCCTAACCCTAAAACTAACCCTAACCCTAACCCTAACGCAAACCTAACCGTAACCCTAACCCTAACTCTAACGCAAACCTAACTTTAACCCTAAACCTAACATTAACCCTAACCCTAAACCATAGCCCTAACCGTAACCCTAACACTAACCCTAACTTAACCTAACCCTAATCCTAACCCTAACCAGAAACCTAACCTTAACCCTAAACCTACCTAACCCTAACCCTAACCATATCCTTAACCCTACCCTAACCCTAAACCTAACCCTTACCCTAACCCTAACCGCATCCCTAAACCTAACCCTAACCCTAACCTAACGCAAACCTAACCCTAACCCTAACCCTAACCCTAACCCTAAACCTAACCCTAAACCTAACCATAACGCTAACCCTAACCCTAACCGTAACCTAACCCTATCCCTAACCCTAACCCTAACCTAACCCTAACCCTAACCCTAACCCTAACCCTAAACCTAACGAAAACCCTAACGCAAACCTAACCCTAACCCTAACCCTAACCCTATTGCAAACCAAACTCTAACCCTAAACCTCACCCTAACCCTAACCCTAACGCAAACCTAACCCTAACCCTAACACTAACCCTAACCCTAACCCTAACCCTAAGAGAAACCTAACCCTAACCCTAACCCTAACCCTAAACCTAACCCTAACCCTAACCTAACCCTAACCCTAACGCAAACCTAACCCTAACCCTAACCCAAAACAAACCTAACCCAAACACTAACCCTAACCCTATCGTAAACCTAACCCTAACCCTAACCCTAACCCTAACCCTAAGACTAACGCAAAGCTAAACCTAACCCTAACCCTAACCCTAAACCTAACGCATACCTAACCATAACCCTTACCCTAACCCTAACGCAAACCTAACCCTAAACCTAACCCTAACCCTAGCCCTAACCCTAACCCTAACCCTAACCGTAACCATAACCTAAACGTAACCCTAACCCTAACACAAACCTAACCCTAACCCTAACCCTAAAGCAAACCTAACCCTAAACCTAACCCTAACCCTAACACTAAACCTAACCCTAACCCTACAGTACCTAACCCTGACCCTAACCCTAACCCTAAACCTAACTCTAATCCTAACCCAAACGCAAACCTAAGCCTAACCCGAACCCTAACCCTAACCCTAACACTAAGGCAAAGCTAACCCTAACCCTAACCCTAACCCTAACGCATACCTAACCCTAACCCTTACCCTAACCCTAACGCAAACCTAACCCTAAACCTAACCCTAACCCAAACCCTAACCCTAACCCTAACCCTAACCCTAACCCTAACCCTAACCCTAACCTAACCCTAAACCTAACCCTAACCCTAACCTAACCCTAACCCTAACCCTAACCCTAACCATAACCATAACCCTAACCTTAAACCTAATCCTAATCCTAACTATGACGCAAACCTAACCCTAACCCTAACCACAACCCTAACCATAACCGTAACGCAAACCTAACAATCACACCAACCCTATCCCTAACCCTAACCATTACCCTACCCTAACCCTAACCCTAACCCTAAACCTAACCCTATCGCAAACATAACCCTAACCCTAACCCTAACGCAAACCTAACCCTAACCCTAACCCTAACCCTAACCCTAAACCAAACAGAAACCTAACCCTAACCCTAACCCTATCCCAAACCTAACCCTAACCCTAACCCTAACCCTAAACCTAACCCTAAACCTAAACCCTAACCCTAACCCTAACCCTAAACCTAATCCTAACCCTAAACCTAACCCTAAACCTAACCCTAACGCAAACCTAACCCTAATCCTAACCCTAAACCCAAACCTAACGCAAACCTAATCCTAACCCTTACACTAATCCTAACCTTAACGCAAACCTAATCATTAACTTAACGCTAACCTTAAAACCCTAACGCTAATCCAAACCCTAACCCTAACCCTAAACCTAAACCCTAGTCCTAACCCTAACCGTAACCCTAACCCCAACCGTAACCGTAACCCTAACCCTAACCCTAACGCAAACCTTACCGTAACCCTAACCTTAACCCTAACCCTAACCCTAACCCTAACCCTAACTCTAACCCTAACCCTATACTAACGCAAACCTAACCCTAACCCTAACATTAACCCTAACCCTAACCTAACCCTAAACCTAACACTAACCGTAACCCTAACACAAACCTAACCCTAACCTTAACCCTAACCCTAACCCTAACCCTAACCCTAACCCTAACGCAAACCTAACCCTAAACCTAACCCTAACCGTAACCCTAAACCTAACCCTAACCCTAACAGTACCTAACCCTAACCCTAACTCTAACCATAAACCTAAATCTAATCCTAACCCAAACGCAAAACTAAGCCTAACCCTAACCCTAACCCTAACCCTAACACTAAGGCAAAGCTAAACCTAACCCTAACCTTAACCCTAACGCATACCTAACCCTAACCCTTACCATAACCCTAACGCAAAACTAACCCTAAACCTAACCCTAACCTTAACCCTAACCCTAACCCTCACCCTAACCCTAACCCTAACCTAACCCTAACCCTAACCAAACCCTAACCTAACCCTAACCCTAACCCTAACCCTAACGCAAACTTAACCCTAACCCTAACGCTAACCCTAAAACAAACCTAACCCTAACCCTAACCCTAAAACTAAACCTAACCCTAACCCTAACGCAAACCTAACCCTAACCCTAACCCTAACACTAACACAAGCTAAATCTTAACCTAACCCTAACCCGAAACCTAACATTAACCCTAACCCTAACCTAACCCTAAACCCTAACCCTAACCCTAACCCTAACCCTAACCCTAACCCTACCCTAACCCTAACCCTAACCCTAACCCTAAACCTAAACCTAACCCTAAACCTAACGAAAACCCTAACGCAAACCTAACCCTAACCCTAAACCTAACCCTATCGCAAACATAACCCTAAGCCTAACCCTAACGCAAACCTAACCCTAACCCTAACCCTAACCCTAACCCTAACCCTAACCCTAAACCAAACAGAAACCTAACCCTAACCCTAACCCTATCCCAAACCTAACCCCAACCCTAACCCTAACCCTAAACCTAACCCTAAACCTAAACCCTAACCCTAATCCTAACCCTAAACCTAATCCTAACCCTAAACCTAACCCTAAACCTAACCCTAACGCAAACCTAACCCTAATACTAACCCTAAACCCAACCCTAACGCAAACCTAATCCTAACCCTAACACTAATCCTAACCTTAACTCAAACCTAATCATTAACTTAACGCTAACCTTAAAACCCTAACGCTAATACTAACCCTAACCCTAACCCTAAACCTAAACCCTAGTCCTAACCCTAACCGTAACCCTAACCCTAACCGTAACCGTAACCCTAACCCTAACCCTAACGCAAACCTTACCGTAACCCTAACCTTAACCCTAACCCTAACCCTAACCCTAACCCTAACTCTAACCCTAACCCTATACTAACGCAAACCTAACCCTAACCCTAACATTAACCCTAACCCTAAATCTAACCCTAAACCTAACACTAACCGTAACCCTAACGAAAACATAACCCTAAACCTAACCCTAACCCTAACCCTCACCCCATCCCTAAACCTAATACTAACCCTAACCCTAACGCAAACCAACCCTAAACCTAACCCTAACCCTATCGCAAACCTAACCCTAACCCTAAACCTAACCGTAACCCTAACCCTAACGCAAACCTAACCCTAACCCTAACCCTAAACCTAACTCTAACCCTAACAGAAACCTAACCCAAACCCTAACCCTAAACCTAACGCAAACCTAACACTAACCCTAACCCTAAACCTAACCCTAACCCTAACGCAAACCTAACCCAAACCCTAACCCTAACCCTAACCCTAACCCTAACCCTAACCCTAACCATAAACCTGACGCAAACCTAACACTCACCCTAACCGTAACCCTAACCCTATCGAAACCTAACCCTAACCCTAAACCTAACCCTAAACCTAACGCAAACCTAAAACTAATCCTAACCCTAACCCTAACCCTAACCCTAACCCTAACCCTAACCCTAACCCTAACCCTAACCCTAACCCTTAACCTATCAAAAACCCTCACGCAAACATAACCCTAAACCTAACCATAACCCTATCGCATACCTAACCATAAACCTAAACCTAACCCTACCGTAACCCTTACGCAAACCTAACCCAAACTATTACCCTAACCCTAACCCTAACAGAAACCTAACCCTAACCCTAAACCTAAAACTAAACCTAACGCAAACCTAACACTAACCCTAACCCTAACCCTAACCCTAATCCTAACCCTAACCCTAACCCTAAGCTAACCTAACCCTAACCCTATCCTAACCCTAACCCTAACCCTAACGCAAACCTAACCCTAACCATAACCCTAAAACAAACCTAACCCTAACCCTAACCCTAACCCTATCGCAAACCTAACCCTAACCTTAAACCTAACCGTAACCCTACCACTAACGCAAACCTAACCCTAACCCTAACCCTAACCCTAACCCTAACAGAAACCTGAACCTAACCCTAACCCTCACCTAACGCAAACCTAACACTAACCCTAACCCTAAACTTACATTAACCCTAAGGCAAACCTAACCCTAACCCTAACCCTAACTCTAACCCTAACCCTAACGCAAAGCTAACCCTAACCCTAACCCTAACCCTAACCCTAACGCAAACCTAACCCTAACCCTACCCCTAAAACAAACCTAACCCTAACCCTAACCCTAACCCTAAACCTAATTCTAACCCTAACCCTGACGCAAACCTAACCCTAAACATAACCATAACCCTAACCCTAACCGTAACACAAACCTAACCCTAACACTAACACTAAACCTAACCCTAACCCTAACACTAACGCAATCCTAACCCTAACCCTAACCCTATCTCTAACCTAAACCTAACCCTAACCCTAACCCTAAACCTAACCCTAACCCTAATCCTAACCCTAACCCTAACCCTAACCCTAACCCTAACCCTAAACCTACCCTAACCCTAACCCTAACGCAAACGTAAACCTAATCCTAAACCTAACCACAACCCTAACGCAAACCTAACCTTAACCCTAACCCTAACCATAACTCTAACCATAACGCAAACCTAACTCTATCTCTAATCCTAACCCTAACCCTAAAACTAACCCTAACCCTAACCCTAACGCAAACCTAACCGTAACCCTAACCCTAACTCTAACGCAAACCTAACTTTAACCCTAAACATAACACTAATCCTAACCCTAAACCATAGCCCTAACCGTACCCTAACACTAACCCTAACTCAACCTAACCCTAACCCTAACACTAACCCTAACCCTAACCCTAACCCTAACCCTAACAGAAACCTAACCCTAACCCTTAACCTAAACCTAAACCTAACGCAAACCTAACACTAACCATAACCCTAACCGTAACCCTAACCTAACGCAAACATAACCCTAACCGTAACTCTAACCCTAACCCTAACACTAAGGCAAAGCTAACCCTAACCCTAACCCTAACTCTAACCCTAACGCATACCTAACCCTAACCCTTACCTTAACCCTAACGCAAACCTAACCCTAAACCTAACCCTAACCCTAACCCTAAACCTAACCCTAAACCTAACCGTAACCTAACCCTAACCCTAACCCTAAACCTAACCTAACCCTAACCCTAAACCTAACCCTAACCCTAACCCTAACCCTAACCCTAACCCAAACCCTAACCCTAACCCTAACGCAATCCTAACCCTAACCCTAACCCTAAAACAAACCTAACCCTTACCCTAACCCTAACCGTAAACCTAATCCTAAGCCTAACCCTGACGCAAACGTAACCCTAACCATAACCATAACTCTAACGCTAACCGTAACGCAAACCTAACCCTAACACTAACACTAACACTAACACTAACCCTAACCCTAACCCTAACGCAAACCTAACCGTAACCCTAACCCTAACGCTAACCCTAACCCTATCGCAAACCTAACCCAAACCCTAACCCTAACCGTAAACCTAACCCTAACCCTAACCCTAACGCAAACCTAACCCTAACCCTAACC
>NC_142501.1:97678787-97683787 GCF_057876585.1 Rhinolophus sinicus
ACTCAAAAACTAACATTAATCCTAACCCTAACCTAACCCTCACCCTAACCCTCACCTTAACCCTACCCTAACACTAACCCTAACCCTAACCCTAACCCTAACACTAAACCTATCGAAACCCTAACGCAAACCTAACCTAAAATCTAACCATAACCCTATCGCAAACCTAACCCTAAACCTAACCCTAACCGTAAACCTAACCCTAAACCTAACCGTAATCCTAACCTTAAACCTAACCCTAACCTTAACCCTAACCCTAACCCTAACCCTAACACTAACGCAAAGCTACCCCTAACCCTAACCCTAACCCTAACCCTAACCATAACGCATACCTAACCCTACCCTTACCCTAACCCTAACGCAAAACTATCCCTAAACCTAACCCTAACCTTAAACCTAACCCTAAACCTAACCCCAACCTTAACAGAAACCTAACCCTAACCCTAACCCAAACCCTAACCCTAACCCAAACCCTAACGCAAACCTAACTCTAACCATAACCCTAAAACAAACCTAACCCTAAACCTAACCCTAAACCTAATCCTAACCCTAACCCTTACGCAAACCTAACCCTAAACCTAACCATAACCCTAACCCTAACCGTAACGCAAACCTAACAATAACACTAACCCTAACCCTAACCTAACCCTAACGCAAACATAACCCTAACCCTTACCCTAAACCTAACACAACCTAAATCTAAACCTAACCCTAAACCGAAACCTAACCTTAACCCTAACCCTAACCTAACCCTAAACCTAACCCTAACCGTACCCCTACCCTAACCCTAACTCTAACACTAACCCTAACCCTAACCCTACCCCTACCCTAACCCTAACCCTAACCCTAACCCTAACCCTACCCTAACGCTAAACCTACCGTAACCCTAACCCTAACTCAAACCCTAACCCTAACCATAACCCTAAAACAAACCTAACCCTAACCATAACCCTAAACCTAATCCTAACCCTAACCCTGACGCACCTAACCCTAACACTAAACATAACCCTAAACGTAATCCTAACCACAACCCTGACGCAAACCTAACCCTAACCCTAAACATAACCCTAACCCTAACCGTAACGCAAACCTAACCCTAACAATAACACTAACCCTAACCCTAACCCTAACCCTAACGCAAACCTAACCCTATACATAACCCTAACCCTAACACAACCTAAACTTAACCTAACCCTAACTCGAAAACTAACATTAATCCTAACCCTAACTTAACCCTCACCCTAACCCTAACCCTAACCCTACCCTAACCCTAACCCTAACCCTAAACCTAACCCTAACACTAAACCTAACGAAAACCCTAACGCAAACCTAACCTAAAAACTAACCATAACCCTATCGCAAACATAACCCTAAACCTAACCCTAACCCTAACCCTAACCCTAAACCTAACCGTAAACCTAACCTGAACCCTAACACTAACCTTAACCCTAACCCTAACCCTAACCCTAATCCTAACCCTAACCCTAAGCCTAAACCTAACCCTAACGCAAACCTTAAACCTAACCCTAACCTTAACCCTAACCCTAACCCTAACCCTAACCCTAACGCAAACCTAACCCTAACCCTAACCCTAACCCTAACCCTAACACTAACGCAAAGCTATCCCTAACCCTAACCCTAACCCTAACCCTAAACCTAACGCATACCTAACCCTACCCTTACCCTAACCCTAACGCAAAACTATCCCTAAACCTAACCCTAACCTTAAACCTAACCCTAAACCTAACCCCAACCTTAACAGAAACCTAACCCTAACTTTAACCCTAACCCTAACCCTAACACTAACGCAAAGCTAACCCTAACCCTAACCCTAACCCTAACCATAACGCATACCTATCCCTAACCCTTACCCTAACCCTAACGCAAACCTAACGCTAAACCTAACCCTAACCCTAACCCTAACGCTAACTCTAACAATAACCCTAACCCTAACCCTAACCCTAACCCTAACCCTAACCCTAACCCTAACCCTACCCTAACCCTAACCCTAACACTAACCCTACCCTAACCCTAACTCTAACCCTAACCCTAACCCTAACCCTAACCCGAACCCTACCCTAAACCTAAACCTAACCGTAACCCTAACCCTAACCCTAACCCTAACCGTAAACCTAACCTTAACCCTAACACTAACCTTAACCCTAACCCTAACCCTAACCCTAACCCTAAACCTAACCCTAACCCTAACACTAACGCAAAGCTAACCCTAACTCTAACCCTAACACTAACCCTAAACCTAACACTACCGCAAAGCTAACCCTAATCCTAACCCTAACCCTAACCCTAACGCATACCTAACACTAACCATAACCCTAACCCTAACCCTAACCCTAACCCTAACCCTAACCCTAACCCTAACCCTAACCTAACCCTAACCCTAACCTTAACACTAACCTAATCCTAACCCTAAGCCTAACCCTAACCCTAAACCTAATCCTAACCCTAACGCTTGCGCCAACCTAACCCTAACCCTAACCATAACCCTAAACCTAATCGTAACCATAAACCTGACGCAAACCAACCCTAACCCTAAACCTAACGCAAACCTAACCCTAACCTTAACCCTAACCCTAACGCAAACCTATCCCTAAACCTAACCCTAACCTTAACCCTAACCCTAAACCTATCCATAACCTTAACAGAAACCTAACCCTAACCCTAACCCTAACCCTAACCCTAAACGTAACGCAAACCTAACAATAACCCTAACCCTAAACCTAACCCTAACCCTAACGCAAACCTAACCCTAACCCTAACCTTAACCCTAACCCTAACCCTAACACTAACGAAAGCTAACCCTAACCCTAACCCTAACCCTAACACTAACGCATACCTAACCCTACCCTTACCCTAACCCTAACGCAAACTTATCCCTAAACCTAACCCTAACATTAACCCTAACCCTAAACCTACCCCTAACCATAACAGAAACCTAACCCTAACCATAACCCTAACCCTAACCCTAAACCTAACGCAAACCTAACACTAACCCTAACCCTAAACCTAACGCTAACCCTAACGCAAACCTAACCCTAACCCTAACCCTAACCCTAACACTAACGCAAACCTAACCCTAACCCTAACCTTAACCCTAACCCTAACCTAACCCTAACCCTAACCCTAACCCTAACCTAACCCTAACCCTAACCCTAACACTAACCCTAAACCTAATCCTAACCCTAACCCTTACGCAAACCTAACCCTAACCCTAACCATAACCCTAAACCTAATCGTAACCATAACCCTGACGCAAACCTAACCCTAACCATAACCATAACCCTAACCCTAACCGTAACGCAAACCTAACCCTAACACTAACACTAACACTAACACTAACACTAACCCTAACCCTAACCCTAACGCAAACCTAACCCTATACCTAACCCTAACCCTAACACAACCTAAACTTAACCTAACCCTAACTCAAAAACTAACATTAATCCTAACCCTAACCTCACCCTAACACTAACCCTAACCCTAACCCTACCCTAACCCTAACTCTAACCCTAACCCTAACCCTAACCCTAACCTAACCCTAACCCTAACCCTAACCCTAACCCTAAACCTAACCCTACCCTACCCCAAACACTAACCCAAACCCTAACCCTAACCATAACCCTAAAACAAACCTAACCCTAACCATAACCCTAAACCTAATCCTAACCCTAACCCTGACGCAAACCTAACCCTAACCCTAAACATAACCCTAAACCTAATCCTAACCATAACCCTGACGCAAACCTAAACCTAACCCTAAACATAACCCTAACCCTAACCGTAACGCAAACCTAACCCTAACAATAACACTAACCCTAACCCTAACCCTAACCCTAACGCAAACCTAACCCTATACCTAACCCTAACCCTAACACAACCTAAACTTAACCTAACCCAAACTCAAAAACTAACATTAATCCTAACCCTAACCTAACCCTCACCCTAACCCTCACCTTAACCCTACCCTAACACTAACCCTAACCCTAACCCTAACCCTAACACTAAACCTATCGAAACCCTAACGCAAACCTAACCTAAAAACTAACCATAACCCTATCGCAAACCTAACCCTAAACCTAACCCTAACCGTAAACCTAACCCTAAACCTAACCGTAATCCTAACCTTAAACCTAACCCTAACCTTAAACCTAACCCTAACCCTAACCCTAACACTAACGCAAAGCTACCCCTAACCCTAACCCTAACCCTAACCCTAACCATAACGCATACCTAACCCTACCCTTACCCTAACCCTAACGCAAAACTATCCCTAAACCTAACCCTAACCTTAAACCTAACCCTAAACCTAACCCCAACCTTAACAGAAACCTAACCCTAACCCTAACCCTAACCCTAACCCTAAACCTAACGCAAACCTAACACTAACCCTAACCCTAAACTTAACGCTAACCCTAACGCAAACCTAACCCTAACTTTAACCCTAACCCTAACCCTAACACTAACGCAAAGCTAACCCTAACACTAACCATAACCCTAACCATAACGCATACCTATCCCTAACCCTTACCCTAACCCTAACGCAAGCCTAACGCTAAAC
This sequence comes from Rhinolophus sinicus, assembly GCF_057876585.1. Lineage (NCBI taxonomy): Eukaryota > Metazoa > Chordata > Mammalia > Chiroptera > Rhinolophidae > Rhinolophus > Rhinolophus sinicus. The sequence continues at coordinate 97,683,364 of NC_142501.1, forward strand.
CTAACCCTAACTCTAACCCTAACGCTAACCCTAACACTAACCCTAACCAAAACCTAACCCTAACCCTAACCCTAACACTAACCTAACCCTAACCCTAACCCTAACCCTAACCCTAACCCAAACCCTAACCCTAACCCAAACCCTAACGCAAACCTAACTCTAACCATAACCCTAAAACAAACCTAACCCTAAACCTAACCCTAAACCTAATCCTAACCCTAACCCTTACGCAAACCTAACCCTAAACCTAACCATAACCCTAACCCTAACCGTAACGCAAACCTAACAATAACACTAACCCTAACCCTAACCTAACCCTAACGCAAACATAACCCTAACCCTTACCCTAAACCTAACACAACCTAAATCTAAACCTAACCCTAAACCGAAACCTAACCTTAACCCTAACCCTAACCCTAACCCT
>NC_142501.1:97686287-97691287 GCF_057876585.1 Rhinolophus sinicus
CCAAACCTAACAGTCACACCAAGCCTAACCCTAACCCTAACCATTACCCTACCCTAACCCTAACCCTAACCCTAAACCTAACCCTATCGCAAACATAACCCTAACCCTAACCCTAACGCAAACCTAACCCTAACCCTAACCCTAACCCTAACCCTAACCCTAAACCAAACAGAAACCTAACCCTAACCCTAACCCTATCCCAAACCTAACCCTAACCCTAACCCTAACACTAAACCTAACCCTAAACCTAAACCCTAACCCTAACCCTAACCCTAAACCTAATCCTAACCCTAAACCTAACCCTAAACCTAACCCTAACGCAAACCTAACCCTAATCCTAACCCTAAACCCAAACCTAACGCAAACCTAATCCTAACCCCAACACTAATCCTAACCTTAACGCAAACCTAATCATTAACTTAACGCTAACCTTAAAACCCTAACGCTAATCCTAACCCTAACCCTAACCCTAAACCTAAACCCTAGTCCTATCCCTAACCGTAACCCTAACCCTAACCCTAACGCAAACCATACCGTAACCCTAACCTTAACCCTAACCCTAACCCTAACCCTAACCCTAACTCTAACCCTAACCCTATACTAACGCAAACCTAACCCTAACCCTAACATTAACCCTAACCGTAAACCTAACCCTAAACCTAACACTAACCGTAACCCTAACACAAACCTAACCCTAACCTTAACCCTAACCCTAACCCTAACCCTAACCCTAACGCAAACCTAACCCTAAACCTAACCCTAACCGTAACCCTAAACCTAACCCTAACCCTAACAGTACCTAACCCTAACCCTAACCCTAACCATAAACCTAACTCTAATCCTAACCCAAACGCAAAACTAAACCTAACCCTAACCCTAACCCTAACCCTAACACTAAGGCAAAGCTAAACCTAACCCTAACCTTAACCCTAACGCATACCTAACCCTAACCCTTACCCTAACCCTAACGCAAACCTAACCCTAAACCTAACCCTAACCTTAACCCTAACCCTAACCCTAACCCTAACCCTAACCCTAACCTAACCCTAACCCTAACCAAACCCTAACCTAACCCTAACCCTAACCCTAACCCTAACGCAAACTTAACCCTAACCCTAACGCTAACCCTAAAACAAACCTAACACTAACCCTAACCCTAAACCTAAGCCTAACCCTAACCCTAACGCAAACCTAACCCTAACCCTAACCCTAACCCTAACACAAGCTAAATCTTAACCTAACCCTAACCCGAAACCTAACATTAAACCTAACCCTAACCTAACCCTAAACCCTAACCCTAACCCTAACCCTAACCCTAACCCTAACCCTAACCCTACCCTAACCCTAACCCTAACCCTAACCCTAAACCTAAACCTAACCCTAAACCTAACAAAAACCCTAACGCAAACCTAACCCTAACCCTAAACCTAACCCTATCGCAAACATAACCCTAACCCTAACCCTAACGCAAACCTAACCCTAACCCTAACCCTAACCCTAAACCAAACAGAAACCTAACCCTAACCCTAACCCTATCCCAAACCTAACCCCAACCCTAACCCTAACCCTAAACCTAACCCTAAACCTAAACCCTAACCCTAACCCTAACCCTAAACCTAATCCTAACCCTAAACCTAACCCTAAACCTAACCCTAACGCAAACCTAAACCTAATCCTAACCCTAAACCCAACCCTAACGCAAACCTAATCCTAACCCTAACACTAATCCTAACCTTAACGCAAACCTAATCATTAACTTAACGCTAACCTTAAAACCCTAACGCTAATCCTAACCCTAACCCTAACCCTAAACCTAAACCCTAGTCCTAACCCTAACCGTAACCCTAACCCTAACCGTAACGGTAACCCTAACCCTAACACTAACGCAAACCTTGCCGTAACCCTAATCTTAACCCTAACCATAACCTTAACCCTAACCCTAACCCTAACCCTAACCCTAACCCTAACTCTAACCCTAACCCTATACTAACGCAAACCTAACCCTAACCCTAACATTAACCCTAACCCTTAACCTAACCCTAAACCTAACACTAACCGTAACCCTAACGAAAACATAACCCTAAACCTAACCCACCCTAACCCTAACCCCATCCCTAAACCTAATACTAACCCTAACCCTAACGCAAACCAACCCTAAACCTAACCCTATCGCAAACCTAACCCTAACCCTAAACCTAACCGTAACCCTAACCCTAACGCAAACCTAACCCTAACCCTAACCCTAACCCTAAACCTAACTCTAACCCTAACAGAAACCTAACCCAAACCCTAACCCTAAACCTAACGCAAACCTAACACTAACCCTAACCCTAACCCTAACCCTAACCCTAACCCAAACCCTAACCCTAACCCTAACCCTAACCCTAACCCTAACCCTAAACCTGACGCAAACCTAACTCTAACCCTAACCCTAACCCTAACCCTAACAGAAACCTAACCCTAACCCTAAGCCTAACCCTAAACCTAACGCAAACCTAACCCTAACCCTAACCCTAACCCTAACCCTAACCCTAACCCTAAACCTAACCCTAACCCTAACCCTAACCCTAACCCTAAACCTAACGAAAACCCTCACGCAAACATAACCCTAAACCGAACCATAACCCTATCGCATACCTAACCCTAAACCTAAACCTAACCCTAACTCTAACCCTAACACAAGCTAAATCTTAACCTAACCCTAACCCGAAACCTAACATTAACCCTAACCGTAACCTAACCCTAACCCTAAACCTGACGCAAACCTAACACTAACCCTAATCCTAAACCTAACCCTAACCCTAACCCTAACCCTAACAGAAACCTAACCCTAACCCTAAACCTAACCCTAAACCTGACGCAAACCTAACACTAACCCTAACCCTAAACCTAACCCTAACCCTAACCCTAACCCTAACCCTAACAGAAACCTAACCCTAACCCTAAACCTAACCCTAAACCTAACGCAAACCTAACACTAACCCTAACCCTAACCCTAACCCTAACCCTAACCCTAACCCTAACCCTAACCTAACCTAACCCTAACCCTAACCTAACCCTAACCCTAACCCTAACCCTAACCCTAACCCTAACCCTAACGCAAACCTAACCCTAACCATAACCCTAAAACAAACCTAACCCTAACCCTAACCCTAACCCTATCGCAAACCTAACCCTAACCCTAACCCTAACCGTAACCCTACCCCTAACGCAAACCTAACCCTAACCCTAACCCTAACCCTAACCCTAAGCTTAAACCTAACCCTAACCCTAACCCTAACCCTAAACCTAACGAAAACCCTCACGCAAACATAACCCTAAACCGAACCATAACCCTATCGCATACCTAACCCTAAACCTAAACCTAACCCTAACCTTACCCTAACACAAGCTAAATCTTAACCTAACCCTAACCCGAAACCTAACATTAACCCTAACCCTAACCTAACCCTAGCCCTAACCCTAACACTAACCCTAATCCTAACCCTAACCCTACCCGAAACCTAACCCTAACCCTAACCCTAAACCTAACCCTAAACCTAACCCTAACCATAAACCTAACGAAAACCCTAACGCAAACATAACCCTAAACGTAGCCCTAACCCTAACCCTAACCCCATCCCTAAACCTAACCCTAACCCTAACCCTAACGCAAACCAACCCTAACCCTAACCCTAACCCTATCGCAAACCTAACCCTAACCTTAAACCTAACCGTAACCCTAACCCTAATGCAAACCTAACCCTAACCCTAACCCTAAACCTAACTCTAACCCTAACAGAAACCTAACCCAAACCCTAACCCTAAACCTAACGCAAACCTAACACTAACCCTAACCCTAAACCTAACCCTAACCCTAACGCAAACCTATCCCAAACCCTAACCCTAACCCTAACCCTAACCCTAACCCTAACCATAAACCTGACGCAAACCTAACACTAACCCTAACCGTAACCCTAACCCTAACGAAACCTAACCCTAACCCTAAAACTAACGCAAACCTAAAACTAACCCTAACCCTAACCCTAACCCTAACCCTAAACCTAACCCTAACCCTAACCCTAAACCTAACCCTAACCCTAACCCTAACCCTAACCCTTAACCTAACAAAAACCCTCACGCAAAGATAACCCTAAACCTAACCATAACCCGATCGCATACCTAACCATAAACCTAAACCTAACCCTAACCCTAACCCTAACGCAAACCTAACCCAAACTATTACCCTAACCCTAACAGAAACCTAACCCTAACCCTAACCCTAACCCTAAACCTGACGCAAACCTAACACTAACCCTAACCCTAAACCTAACCCTAACCCTAACCCTAACCCTAACCCTAACAGAAACCTAACCCTAACCCTAAACCTAACCCAAACCCTAACGCAAACCTAACTCTAACCATAACCCTAAAACAAACCTAACCCTAAACCTAACCCTAAACCTAATCCTAACCCTAACCCTTACGCAAACCTAACCCTAAACCTAACCATAACCCTAACCCTAACCGTAACGCAAACCTAACAATAACACTAACCCTAACCCTAACCTAACCCTAACGCAAACATAACCCTAACCCTTACCCTAAACCTAACACAACCTAAATCTAAACCTAACCCTAAACCGAAACCTAACCTTAACCCTAACCCTAACCTAACCCTAAACCTAACACTAACCGTACCCCTAACCTAACCCTAACTCTAACACTAACCCTAACCCTAACCCTAACCCTACCCCTACCCTAACCCTAACCCTAACCCTAACCCTAACCCTACCCTAACGCTAAACCTACCGTAACCCTAACCCTAACTCAAACCCTAACCCTAACCATAACCCTAAAACAAACCTAACCCTAACCATAACCCTAAACCTAATCCTAACCCTAACCCTGACGCACCTAACCCTAACACTAAACATAACCCTAAACGTAATCCTAACCACAACCCTGACGCAAACCTAACCCTAACCCTAAACATAACCCTAACCCTAACCGTAACGCAA
>NC_142501.1:97701287-97713787 GCF_057876585.1 Rhinolophus sinicus
ACCCTAACCCAAACGCAAACCTAACCCTAACCCTAACCCTAAAACTAACCCTAACCCTAACCCTAACGCAAACCTAAACCTACCCCTAACCCTAACCCTAACCCTAACGCAAACCTAACCCTAAACCTAACCCTAACCCTAACCCTAACCCTAACCCTAACCCTAACCCTAACCCTAACCCTAACCCTAAACGTACCCCTAACAGAAACCTAACCCTAACCCTAACCCTAAACCTAAACCTAACGAAAACCTAACACTAACCATAATTCTAAACCTATCCCTAACCTTAACGCAAACCTACCCCTAACCCTAACCCTAACCCTAACCCTATCCCTAACCCTAACCTAACCCTAACCATATCCCTAACCCTAACCACCCCTAACCCTAACCCTAACCCTAACCATAAACCTAACCCTAACCGTAACGTAAACCTAACACTAAGAGTAACCCTAACCCTAACCATAACCCTTAAGCAAACCTAACCCTAACCCTAACCCTAACCGTAACCCTAACCCTAACCCTAACCCTAAACCTAACGAAAACCCTAACGCAAACCTAACCCAAACACTATCCCTAACCGTATCGCAAACCTAACCCTAACCCTAACCCTAACCCTAAACCTAACCCTAACCCTAACCATAACCATAACCCTAACCTTAACCCTAACCCTAACCCTAACCCTAACCCTAACCCTAACCCTAACCCTAACGCAAACCTAACCCTAACCCAAAACCTAACCCTAACCCTAACCCTAATGCAAACCTAACCCTATCCCTAACCCTAACCCTAACCCTAACCCTAACCCTAACCCTAACCATACCCGTAACAGAAACCTAACCCTAACCCTAACCCTAACCCTTAACCTAAAGCAAACCTAACACTAACCCTAACCGTTAACCTAACCTAACCCTAAGGCATACCTAACCCTAACCCTCACCTTAACCCTAACACTAACGCAAAGCTAACCCTAACCCTAACCCTAACCCTAACCCTAACGCATACGTAACCCTAAACCTTACCCTAACCCTAACGCAAACGTAACTCTAAACCTAACCCTAACCCTAACGCTACCCTAACCCTAACCCTAACCCTAACCCTACCCTAACCCTAACCCTAACCCTAACCTAACCTAACCCTAACCCTAAACCTAACCCTAACCGTAACCCTAACCCTAACCCTAACCTTAACCCTAAGCCTAACCCTAACCCTAACACAACCTAAATCTAAACCTAACCTTAACCCTAAACCTAACGTTAACCCTAACACTAACTTAACCCTAAAACTAACCCTAACCCTAACCCTACCCTAACCCTAACCCTAAACCTAACCCTAACCCTAACCCTAACTGTAACCCTAACCCTAACGAAAACCCTAACACAAACCTAACCCTAACCCTAACTCTAACCCTATCGCAAACCTAACCCTACACTAAACCTAACCCTAACCCTAACCTTAACGCAAACCTAACCCTAACCCTAACCCTAAACCTAACTCTAACCATAACGCAAACCTAACCCTATCCCTAACCTAACCCTAACCCTAAAACTAACGCTAACCGTAACCTTAACGCAAACCTAACCCTAACCCTAACCCTAACCATAATCCTAACCCTAACCCTAACGCAAACCTAACCCTAAAACTAAAGATAACCCTAAACCTAACACTAACGCAAACCTAACCCTAACACTAACCCTAAACCTAACCCTAACCCTAAAGCAAACCTAATCCTAACCCAAACCCAAACCCTAAACCTAACCCTAACACTAACCCTAACATTAAAGCAAACCTAATCATAAACTTAACGCTAACCATAAAACCCTAACGCTAAACCTAACCCTAACCCTAACCCTAACCCTAAACCCTAGCCCTATCCCTAACCCTAACTCTAACCGTAACCCTAACCGTAACGCAAACCTAAGCCTAACCCTAACCCAAACCTAACCCTAACGTAAACCTAACCCTAACCCTAAGCTTAAAGCTAACCCTAACCTTAAAACTAACTATAATCCTAACCCTATCGCAAACCGAACACTAACCCTAAACCTAACACTAAACCTTACTCTAACCCTAACGAAAACCTAACCCTAACACTAAACCTAACCCTAACTCTAACCTTAACCTTAAACCTAACCCTAACCTAACACTAACCCTAACCCTAACCTAACCCTAAAGCTAACCTTAACCTTAACCTTAACCCTAAACCTAACCCTAACCCTAACCATAACCCTAACTCTAACCCTAAACATAACGCAATCCTAAGCCTATATCCTAACCATAACCTAACCATAACCCTAACCCTTATCCTAACCCTAATCCTAACCCTAACCCTAAACCCTGACCCTAACCCTAAACCTAACCCTAACATTCAACCTAAACCTAAACTTAACCCTAACGAATACCTAACCCTAACCCTAACCCTAAACCTAACCCTAAAAGTAACCCTGACCCTAAACCCTAACCCTAAGCCTAAACCTAACCCTAACCTTCAACCTAACCCTAACTCCAACCCTAACGCAAACCTCACCCTAAGCCTAACCCTAACCCTAACTCTAACCATAACGCAAACCTAACCATAACCCTAACCCCTATCCTAACCCTAAACCTAACCCTAAACCCTAGCTCTAAACCTAACCCTAACCCTAACCCTAACCGTAACCCTAACCCTAACCCTAACCCTATCGCAAACCTAACCCTAACCCTAACCTTAACACTAAACCTAACCCTAACCCAAACCTAACCCTAACCCTAAAACAAACCCTAACCCTAACCCAAACGCAAAACTAACCCTAACCCTTACCCTAAAACTAACCCTAACCCTAACCGTAACCCTAACGCAAACCTAACCCTAACCCTAACCCTAACCCTAACCCTAACCCTAACGCAAACCTAACCATAAACCTAAAATTAAGCCTAACCCTAACCCTAACCCTAAACGTAACCCTAACAGAAACCTAACCCTAACCCTAACCCTATACATAAACATAACGCAAACCTAACAGTAACCCTAATTCTAAACTTATCCCTAACCCTAACGCAAACATACCTCTAACCCTAACCCTATCCCTAACCCTAACACTAACGCAAAGCTAACCCTAACCCTAACCCTAACCCTAACCCTAACTCATACCTAACCCTAACAGTTACACTAACCCTAACGCAAACTTAACCCTAAACCTAACCCTAAACCTAACCCTATCCCTAACCCTAACCCTAACCTAACCCTAACCCTATCCCTAACCCTAACGCAAACCTAACCCTAAACCTAACCCTAACGCTAACCCTAACCCTAATCCTAACCCTAACCCTAACCCTAACCATAAGGGAAACCTAACCCTAACCCTAACCCTAAAACAAACCTAACCCTAAACCTAACCCTAAACCTAATCCTAAACCTAACCCTGACGCAAACCTAACCCTAACCATAAACATAACCCTAACCCTAACCGTAACGCAAACCTAACCCTAACCCTAACCCTAACCCTAACACAACCTAAATCTAAACCTAACCGTAACCCGAAACCTAACATTAACCCTAACCCTAACCTAACCCTAACCCTAACCCTAACCCTAACCCTAATCCTAAACCTAACCCTAACCCTAACCTTAACACTAACCATAACTCTAACCCTAACCTAACCCTAACCCTAAAACTAACCCTAACCCTAACCCAAACGCAAACCTAACCCTAACCCTAACCCTAAAACTAACCCTAACCCTAACCCTAACGCAAACCTAACCCTATCCCTAACCCTAACCCTAACCCTAACGCAAACCTAACCCTAAACCTAACCCTAACCCTAACCCTAACCCTAACCCTAACCCTAACCCTAACCCTAAACGTACCCCTAACAAAAACCTAACCCTAACCCTAACCCTAAACCTAAACCTAACGAAAACCTAACACTAACCATAATTCTAAACCTATCCCTAACCTTAACGCAAACCTACCCCTAACCCTATCCCTAACACTAACCCTAACCTTAACGCAAACCTACCCCTAACCCTAACCCTAACCCTAACCCTATCCCTAACCCTAACCTAACCCTAACCATATCCCTAACCCTAACCACCCCTAACCCTAACCCTAACCCTAACCATAAACCTAACCCTAACCGTAACGTAAACCTAACACTAAGAGTAACCCTAACCCTAACCATAACCCTTAAGCAAACCTAACCCTAACCCTAACCCTAACCGTAACCCTAACCCTAACCCTAACCCTAAACCTAACGAAAACCCTAACGCAAACCTAACCCAAACACTATCCCTAACCCTATCGCAAACCTAACCCTAACCCTAACCCTAACCCTAAACCTAACCCTAACCCTAACCATAACCATAACCCTAACCTTAACCCTAACCCTAACCCTAACCCTAACCCTAACCCTAACCCTAACCCTAACGCAAACCTAACCCTAACCCAAAACCTAACCCTAACCCTAACCCTAATGCAAACCTAACCCTATCCCTAACCCTAACCCTAACCCTAACCCTAACCCTAACCCTAACCATACCCGTAACAGAAACCTAACCCTAACCCTAACCCTAACCCTTAACCTAACGCAAACCTAACACTAACCCTAACCGTTAACCTAACCTAACCCTAAGGCATACCTAACCCTAACCCTCACCTTAACCCTAACACTAACGCAAAGCTAACCCTAACCCTAACCCTAACCCTAACCCTAACGCATACGTAACCCTAAACCTTACCCTAACCCTAACGCAAACGTAACTCTAAACCTAACCCTAACCCTAACGCTACCCTAACCCTAACCCTAACCCTAACCCTACCCTAACCCTAACCCTAAACCTAACCTAACCTAACCCTAACCCTAAACCTAACCCTAACCGTAACCCTAACCCTAACCCTAACCTTAACCCTAACCCTAACCCTAACCCTAACACAACCTAAATCTAAACCTAACCTTAACCCTAAACCTAACGTTAACCCTAACACTAACTTAACCCTAAAACTAACCCTAACCCTAACCCTACCCTAACCCTAACCCTAAACCTAACCCTAACCCTAACCCTAACTGTAACCCTAACCCTAACGAAAACCCTAACGCAAACCTAACCCTAACCCTAACTCTAACCCTATCGCAAACCTAACCCTACACTAAACCTAACCCTAACCCTAACCTAAACGCAAACCTAACCCTAACCCTAACCCTAAACCTAACTCTAACCATAACGCAAACCTAACCCTATCCCTAACCTAACCCTAACCCTAAAACTAACGCTAACCGTAACCTTAACGCAAACCTAACCCTAACCCTAACCCTAACCATAATCCTAACCCTAACCCTAACGCAAACCTAACCCTAAAACTAAAGATAACCCTAAACCTAACACTAACGCAAACCTAACCCTAACACTAACCCTAAACCTAACCCTAACCCTAAAGCAAACCTAATCCTAACCCAAACCCAAACCCTAAACCTAACCCTAACACTAACCCTAACATTAAAGCAAACCTAATCATAAACTTAACGCTAACCATAAAACCCTAACGCTAAACCTAACCCTAACCCTAACCCTAACCCTAAACCCTAGCCATATCCCTAACCCTAACTCTAACCGTAACCCTAACCGTAACGCAAACCTAAGCCTAACCCTAACCCAAACCTAACCCTAACGTAAACCTAACCCTAACCCTAAGCTTAAAGCTAACCCTAACCTTAAAACTAACTATAATCCTAACCCTATCGCCAACCGAACACTAACCCTAAACCTAACCCTAAACCTTACTCTAACCCTAACGAAAACCTAACCCTAACACTAAACCTAACCCTAACTCTAACCTTAACCTTAAACCTAACCCTAACCTAACACTAACCCTAACCCTAACCTAACCCTAAAGCTAACCTTAACCTTAACCTTAACCCTAAACCTAACCCTAACCCTAACCATAACCCTAACTCTAACCCTAAACATAACGCAATCCTAAGCCTATATCCTAACCATAACCTAACCATAACCCTAACCCTTATCCTAACCCTAATCCTAACCCTAACCCTAAACCCTGACCCTAACCCTAAACCTAAACCTAACATTCAACCTAAACCTAAACTTAACCCTAACGCATACCTAACCCTAACCCTAACCCTAAACCTAACCCTAAAAGTAACCCTGACCCTAAACCCTAACCCTAAGCCTAAACCTAACCCTAACCTTCAACCTAACCCTAACTCCAACCCTAACGCAAACCTCACCCTAAGCCTAACCCTAACCCTAACTCTAACCATAACGCAAACCTAACCATAACCCTAACCCCTATCCTAACCCTAAACCTAACCCTAAACCCTAGCTCTAAACCTAACCCTAACCCTAACCCTAACCGTAACCCTAACCCTAACCCTAACCCTATCGCAAACCTAACCCTAACCCTAACCTTAACACTAAACCTAACCCTAACCCAAACCTAACCCTAACCCTAAAACAAACCCTAACCCTAACCCAAACGCAAAACTAACCCTAACCCTTACCCTAAAACTAACCCTAACCCTAACCGTAACCCTAACGCAAACCTAACCCTAACCCTAACCCTAACCCTAACCCTAACGCAAACCTAACCATAAACCTAAAATTAAGCCTAACCCTAACCCTAACCCTAAACGTAACCCTAACAGAAACCTAACCCTAACCCTAACCCTATACATAAACATAACGCAAACCTAACAGTAACCCTAATTCTAAACTTATCCCTAACCCTAACGCAAACATACCTCTAACCCTAACCCTAACCCTAACCCTAACACTAACGCAAAGCTAACCCTAACCCTAACCCTAACCCTAACCCTAACTCATACCTAACCCTAACAGTTACACTAACCCTAACGCAAACTTAACCCTAAACCTAACCCTAAACCTAACCCTATCCCTAACCCTAACCCTAACCTAACCCTAACCCTATCCCTAACCCTAACGCAAACCTAACCCTAAACCTAACCCTAACGCTAACCCTAACCCTAATCCTAACCCTAACCCTAACCCTAACCATAAGGGAAACCTAACCCTAACCCTAACCCTAAAACAAACCTAACCCTAAACCTAACCCTAAACCTAATCCTAAACCTAACCCTGACGCAAACCTAACCCTAACCATAAACATAACCCTAACCCTAACCGTAACGCAAACCTAACCCTAACCCTAACCCTAACCCTAACACAACCTAAATCTAAACCTAACCGTAACCCGAAACCTAACATTAACCCTAACCCTAACCTAACCCTAACCCTAACCCTAACCCTAACCCTAATCCTAAACCTAACCCTAACCCTAACCTTAACACTAACCATAACTCTAACCCTAACCTAACCCTAACCCTAAAACTAACCCTAACCCTAACCCAAACGCAAACCTAACCCTAACCCTAACCCTAAAACTAACCCTAACCCTAACCCTAACGCAAACCTAACCCTATCCCTAACCCTAACCCTAACCCTAACGCAAACCTAACCCTAAACCTAACCCTAACCCTAACCCTAACACTAACCCTAACCCTAACCCTAACCCTAAACGTACCCCTAACAAAAACCTAACCCTAACCCTAACCCTAAACCTAAACCTAACGAAAACCTAACACTAACCATAATTCTAAACCTATCCCTAACCTTAACGCAAACCTACCCCTAACCCTATCCCTAACACTAACCCTAACAATAACGCAAAGCTAACCCTAACCCTAACCCTAACCCTAACCCTATCCCTAACCCTAATCTAACCCTAACCATATCCCTAACCCTAACCACCCCTAACCCTAACCCTAACCCTAACCATAAACCTAACCCTAACCGTAACGTAAACCTAACACTAAGAGTAACCCTAACCCTAACCATAACCCTTAAGCAAACCTAACCCTAACCCTAACCCTAACCGTAACCCTAACCCTAACCCTAACCCTAAACCTAACCCTAACCCTAACCATAACCATAACCCTAACCTTAACCCTAACCCTAACCATAACCCTAACCCTAACCCTAACGCAAACCTAACCCTAACCCAAAACCTAACCCTAACCCTAACCCTAATGCAAACCTAACCCTATCCCTAACCCTAACCCTAACCCTAACCCTAACCCTAACCCTTACCCTACCCGTAACAGAAACCTAACCCTAACCCTAACCCTAACCCTTAACCTAACGCAAACCTAACACTAACCCTAACCTTTAACATAACCCTAACCGTAAGGCAAACCTAACCCTAACCCTCACCCTAACCCTAACACTAACGCAAAGCTAACCCTAACCCTAACCCTAACCCTAACCCTAACGCATACGTAACCCTAAACCTTACCCTAACCCTAACGCAAACGTAACTCTAAACCTAACCCTAACCCTAACCATACCCTAACCCTAACCCTAACCCTAACCCTACCCTAACCCTAACCCTAACCCTAACCTAACCTAACCCAAATCCTAAACCTAAACGTAACCGTAACCCTAACCCTAACCCTAACCTTAACCCTAACCCTAACCCTAACCCTAACACAACCTAAATCTAAACCTAACCTTAACCCGAAACCTAACGTTAACCCTAACACTAACTTAACCCTAAAACTAACCCTAACCCTAACCCTACCCTAACCCTAACCCTAAACCTAACCCTAACCCTAACCCTAACTGTAACCCTAACCCTAACGAACACCCTAACGCAAACCTAACCCTAAACGTAACCCTGACCCTAAACCCTAACCCTAAGCCTAAACCTAACCCTAAAGTTCAACCTAACCCTAACTCCAACCCTAACGCAAACCTAACCCTAAGCCTAACCCTAACCCTAACTCTAACCATAACGCAAACCTAACCAAACCCTAACCCTAACCCTAACCCTAACCCTAACCCTAAACTTAAGGGAAACCTAACCCTAACCCTAACGATAACCCTAACCCTAACCCTAACTCAAACCTAACCCTAACCCTAACCCTAACCCTAAACTTAACGCAACCCTAACCCTAACCCAAACCCTAACCCTAAACCTAACCCTAACACTAACCCTAACCTTAACGCAAACCTAATCATAAACTTAACGCTAACCTTAAAACCCTAATGCTCAACCTAACCCTAACCCTAAACCTAACCCTAAACCCTAGCCCTAACCCTACCCCTAAACCTAACCCTAACCGTAACCCTAACCCTAACCCTATCGCAAACGTAACCCTAACCCTAACCTTAACATTAACCCTAACCTTAACCCAAACCTAACCCTAACCCTAAAACAAACCCTAACCCTAACCTAAACGCAAAACTAACCCTAACCCTAACCCTAAAACTAACCCTAACCCTAACCGTAACCCTAACGCAAACCTAACCCTAACCCTAACCCTTACCCTAACCCTAAAGCAAACCTAACACTAAACCTAACCCTAACCCAGACCCTAACCCTAAAACTAACCCTAACCCTAACCCTAACCTAACCTAACCCTAACCCTAACCCTAACCTTAACCACCCCTTACCCTAAACGTATCCATAACACTATCCATAACCCTAACGCTAACTTAATCCTAACCCTAACCCTAAAACAAACCTAACCCTAACCCTAACCCTAAACCTAATCCTTACCCTAACCCTGACGCAAACCTAACCCTAACCCTAACCATAACTCTAACCCTAACCGTAACGCAAACCTAACCATAACCCTAACCCTAACCCTAACACAAACTAAATCTAAACCTAACCCTAACCCGAAACCTAAAATTAACCCTATCCCTAATCTAACCCTAACACTAACCCTAACCCTAACCCTAACCTAACCCTAACCCTAACCCTAACCCTAACCTAACCCTAACCCTAACCGTAACCCTAACTCTAACCCTAACCCTAACCCTAACCCTAACACTAACGATAACCCTAACCTAACCCTAAACCTAACGCAAAACTAACTCTAACCCTAACCCTAAAACAAACTTAACCCTAACCCTAAACCTAATCCTAACCCTAACCCTGACGAAAACCTAACCCTAACCCTAACCATAACCCTAACACTATCCGTAACGCAAACCTATCCCTAACCCTCACCCTAAACCTAACCCTAACCCTAACCCTAACCCTAACCCTAACCCTAACACATCATAAACCTAAACCTAACCCTAACCCGAAAACTAACATTAACCCTAACCCTAATCCTAACCCTAACCCCAAATTAAACGCAAACCTAACCCTAACCCTAACCCTAACCCTAACTCTAACCATACGCAAACCTAAACAAACCCTAACCCTATCCCTAACCTTAATCCTAACCCTAACCTTAAGGGAAACCTAACCCTAACCCTAACGATAACCCTAACCCTAACCCTAACCCTAACTCAAACCTAACCCTAACCCTAACCCTAACCCTAACTCAAACTTAACCCCAACCCTAACCCTAACACTAACGCAAACCTAACCCTAATCCTAAACCTAACCCTAACCCTGAAGCATACCTAAACCTAACCCTAACTATAACCCTGACGCAAACCTAACACTAACCCTAACCATAACCCTAACACTAACCCTAACGCAAACATATCCCTAACCATAACCCTAACCCTAACATTAACACAACCTAAATCTAAACCTAACCCTACCCGAAACCTAACATTAACCCTAACCCTAACCTAACCCTAACCCTAACCCTAACCCTAACCCTACCCTAACCCTAACCCTAACCCTAACCCTAACCCTAACACTAACCCTAACCATAAAACCTAACGAAAACCCTAACGCAATCCTAAACCTAAACCTGAGCCTAACCCTATCGCAAAGCTAACCCTAACCCCAAACCTAACCCTAACCCTAACACTGAGGCAAACCTACCCTAACCCTAACCCTAACCCTAAAAGAAACCTAACCCTAACCCTAACCCTAACCCTAAACCTAACGCAAACCTAACACTAATCCTAACCCTAACCCTAACCCTAACCCTAACGCAAACCGAAACCTAACCCTAACCCTAACACTAACACTAACGCAAAGCTACCCTAACCCTAACCCTAACCCTAACGCATACCTAACCCTAACCCTTACCCTAACCCTAACGCAAACCTAACCCTAAACCTAACCTAACCCTAACCCTAACCCTAACCCTAAAACAAACCTAACCATAACCCTAAACCTAATCCTAACCCTAACCCTGACGAAAACCTAACCATAACCCTAACCATAACCCTAACACTATCCGTAACGCAAACCTATCCCTTACCCTAACCCTAACCCTAACCCTAACCCTAACCCTACCCCTAACTCTAACCCTAACACATCATAAACCTAAACCTAACCCTAACCCGAAAACTAACATTAACCCTAACCCTAATCCTAACCCTAACCCCAACTTAAACGCAAACCTAACCCTAACCCTAACCCTAAACCTAACTCTAACCATAACGCAAACCTAACCCTATCCCTAACCTAACCCTAACCCTAAAACTAACGCTAACCGTAACCTTAACGCAAACCTCACCCTAACCCTAACCCTAACCATAATCCTAACCCTAACCCTAACGCAAACCTAACCCTAAAACTAAAGATAACCCTAAACCTAACCCTAAGGCAAACCTAACCCTAACCCAAACCCAAACCCTAAAGCTAACCCTAACACTAACCCTAACATTAAAGCAAACCTAATCATAAACTTAACGCTAACCATAAAACCCTAACGCTAAACCTAACCCTAACCCTAACCCTAACCCTAAACCCTAGCCCTATCCCTAACCCTAACCCTAACCATAACCCTAACCGTAACGCAAACCTAAGCCTAACCCTAACCCAAACCTAACCCTAACGCAAACCTAACCCTAACCCTAAGCTTAAAGCTAACCCTAACCTTAAAACTAACTATAATCCTAACCCTATCGCAAACCTAACACTAACCCTAAACCTAACCCTAAACCTTACTCTAACCCTAACGAAAACCTAACCCTAACACTAAACCTAACCCTAACTCTAACCTTAACCTTAACCCTAACCCTAACCTAACACTAAGCTTAAACCTAACCTAACCCTAAAGCTAACCTTAACCTTAACCCTAACCCTAACCATAACCCTAACTCTAACCCTAAACATAACGCAATCCTAAGCCTATATCCTAACCCTAACCTAACCATAACCCTAACCCTTATCCTAACCCTAAACCTAACCCTA
Source organism: Rhinolophus sinicus (assembly GCF_057876585.1). Classification (NCBI taxonomy): domain Eukaryota; kingdom Metazoa; phylum Chordata; class Mammalia; order Chiroptera; family Rhinolophidae; genus Rhinolophus; species Rhinolophus sinicus. The sequence continues at coordinate 97,713,412 of NC_142501.1, forward strand.
ACCCTAAACCCTAACCCTAACCCTAAACCTAACCCTAACATTCAACCTAAACCTAAACTTAACCCTAACGCATACCTAACATTAACCCTAACCCTAAACCTAACCCTAAAATTAACCCTGACCCTAAACCCTAACCCTAATCCTAAACCTAACCCTAACCTTCAACCTAACCCTAACTCCAACCCTAACGCAAACCTCACCCTAAGCCTAACCCTAACGCTAACTCTAACCATAACGCAAACCTAACCATAACCCTAACCCCTATCGTAACCCTAAACATAACCCTAAACCCTAGCTCTAAACCTAACCCTAACCCTAACCCTAACCGTAACCCTAACCCAAACCCTAACCCTATCGCAAACCTAACCCTAACCCT
>NC_142501.1:97756287-97758787 GCF_057876585.1 Rhinolophus sinicus
CCTAACCCTATCGCAAACCTAACATTAACCCTAACTCTAACTCTAAAGCAAACCTAACTTTAACCCTATACCTTACACTAACCCTAACCCTAAACCATAGCCCTAACCCAACCCTAACCCTAACCCTAACCCTAACTCAACCTAACCCTAATCCTAACCTTAATCCGAAACCTAACCTTAACCCTAAACCTAACCTAACCCTAACCCTATCCATATCCTTAACCCTAACGTAACCCTAAACCTAACGCGAAACGCTAACCCAAACCCTAACCCTAATCCCAACCCTAAACCTAACCCTAACCCTAACCCTAACGCAAACCTAACCCTAACCCTAACCCTAGCCCCAAACCTATCCCTAACTATAACCCTAACCCTAACACAAACCTAACCCTAAACCTAACCCTAAACCTAATCCTAACCCTAACCCAACGCAAAACTAACCCTAACCCTAACACTAACTCTAACCCTAACGCAAACCTAACACTAACCCTAACCCTAACCCTAACGCTACCCTAACGCATGCCTAACCCTAACCATTACCCTAACACTAAGCCTAACGCAAACCTAACCCTAACCTTAACACTAACCCTAAACCTACCTTAACGCATACCTAACCCTAACCCTAACCCTAACCCTAACCCCAACCCTAACCCTAACGCATAGCTAACCCTAATTCTAACCATAACCCTAACCCTAATCCTAACACTAACGCAAACCTAACCCTAAAAATAACGCTAACCCTAACCCAAACACAAACCTAACCCTAACCCTAACCCTAACCCTAAAACTAAAGCAAACCTGACCCTAACCCTAACCCTAACCATAAACCAAACCCTAACGCTATCGCATACCTAACCGTAACCCTAACCCAAACCCTAACGCAAACCTAACCCTAACCCTAACCCTAACCCTAATCCTAACCCTAACCCTAACGCAAGCTAACCCTAACCCTAATGATTTCCCTAACCCTAATGCACACCTAACCCTAACCCTTACCCTACACCTAAAGCAAACCTAACCCTAAACCTAACCGTAACCCTAACCCTAACCTTAAACCTAACGAAAACCCTAAGGCAAACCTAACCCAAACACTAACCCTAACCCTATCGCATACCTAACCCTAACCCTAACCCTAACCCTAACCCTAACCTTAAACCTAAACCTAACCCTAACCCTAACCCAAACCCTAACCTTAAACCTAACCCTAACCCTAACCTTAACGCAAACCTAACCCTAATCCTAACCCTACCACAACCCTAACGCAAACCTAACCCTAACCCTAACCCTAACCCTAACTCTAGCCATAACGCAAACCTAACTCTATCCCTAATCCTAACCCTAACCTTAAAACTAACCCTAACCCTAACCCTAACGCAAACCTAACCGTAACCCTAACTCTAACTCTAACGCAAACCTAACTTTAACCCTATACCTTACACTAACCCTAACCCTAAACCATAGCCCTAACCCTAACCCTAACCCTAACCCTAACCCTAACTCAACCTAACCCTAATCCTAACCCTAACCCGAAACCTAACCTTAACCCTAAACCTAACCTAACCCTAACCCTATCCATATCCTTAACCCTAACGTAACCCTAAACCTAACGCGAAACGCTAACCCTAACCTAACCCTAACCCCAACCCTAAACCTAACCCTAACCCTAACCCTAACGCAAACCTAACCCTAACCCTAACCCTAGCCCCAAACCTATCCCTAACTATAACCCTAACCCTAACACAAACCTAACCCTAAACCTAACCCTAAACCTAATCCTAACCCTAACCCTAACGCAAACCTAACCCTAACACTAACACTAACTCTAACCCTAAAGCAAACCTAACACTAACCCTAACCCTAACCCTAACCCTAACCTAACGCATGCCTAATTCTAACCATTACCCTAACCCTAACCCTAACGCAAACCTAACCCTAACCCTAACACTAACCCTAAACCTACCTTAACGCATACCTAAACCTAACCCTATCCCTAACCCTAACCCCAACCCTAACCCTAACGCATAGCTAACCCTAATTCTAACCATAACCCTAACCCTAATCCTAACACTAACGCAAACCTAACCCTAAAAATAACGCTAACCCTAACCCAAACACAAACCTAACCTTAACCCTAACCCTAACCCTAAAACTAAAGCAAACCTGACCCTAACACTAACCCTAACCATAAACCTAACCCTAACGCTAACGCTTACCTAACCCTAACACTAACCCAAACCCTAACGCAAACCTAACCCTAACCCTAACCCTAACCCTAACCCTAATCCTAACCCTAACCCTAACGAAAACCTAACCCTTACCCTAATGATAACCCTAACCCTAACGCACACTAACCCTAACCCTTACCCTACCCCTAAAGCGAACCTAACCCTAAAACTAACCCTAACCCTAACCCTAACCCTAACCCTAACCCTTACCCTAACACTAACCCTAACCCTAACCCTAACCTAACCCTAACCCTAACCCTAAACCTAACCCTAAC
>NC_142501.1:97763787-97773787 GCF_057876585.1 Rhinolophus sinicus
ACCCTGACCCTAACCCTAACCCTAACACTAACCCTAAACCTAACACTAACCCTAACCCTAAACCTAACCCTAACCCTAACCCTAACCGTAAACCTAACCCTAAACCTAACCGTAATTCTAACCTTAAACCTAACCCTAACCTTAACCCTAACCCTAACCCTAACCCAAACACTAACGCAAAGCTACCCCTAACCCTAACCCTAACCCTAACCCTAACCATAACGCATACCTAACCCTACCCTTACCCTAACCCTAACGCAAAACTATCCCTAAACCTAACCCTAACCTTAAACCTAACCCTAAACCTAACCCCAACCTTAACAGAAACCTAACCCTAACCCTAACCCTAACCCTAACCCTAACCCTAAACCTAACGCAAACCTAACACTAACCCTAACCCTAAACTTAACGCTAACCCTTACGCAAACCTAACCCTAACTTTAACCCTAACCCTAACCCTAACACTAACGCAAAGCTAACCCTAACCCTAACCATAACCCTAACCATAACGCATACCTATCCCTAACCCTTACCCTAACCCTAACGCAAGCCTAACGCTAAACCTAACCCTAACTCTAACCCTAACGCTAACCCTAACACTAACCCTAACCAAAACCTAACCCTAACCCTAACCCTAACACTAACCTAAACCTAACCCTAACCCTAACCCTAACCCTAACCCTAACCCAAACCCTAACCCTAACCCAAACCCTAACGCAAACCTAACTCTAACCATAACCCTAAAACAAACCTAACCCTAAACCTAACCCTAAACCTAATCCTAACCCTAACCCTTACGCAAACCTAACCCTAAACCTAACCATAACCCTAACCCTAACCGTAACGCAAACCTAACAATAACACTAACCCTAACCCTAACCTAACCCTAACGCAAACATAACCCTAACCCTTACCCTAAACCTAACACAACCTAAATCTAAACCTAACCCTAAACCGAAACCTAACCTTAACCCTAACCCTAACCTAACCCTAAACCTAACCCTAACCGTACCCCTACCCTAACCCTAACTCTAACACTAACCCTAACCCTAACCCTACCCCTACCCTAACCCTAACCCTAACCCTAACCCTAACCCTACCCTAACGCTAAACCTACCGTAACCCTAACCGTAACTCAAACCCTAACCCTAACCATAACCCTAAAACAAACCTAACCCTAACCATAACCCTAAACCTAATCCTAACCCTAACCCTGACGCACCTAACCCTAACACTAAACATAACCCTAAACGTAATCCTAACCACAACCCTGACGCAAACCTAACCCTAACCCTAAACATAACCCTAACCCTAACCGTAACGCAAACCTAACCCTAACAATAACACTAACCCTAACCCTAACCCTAACCCTAACACAAACCTAACCCTATACATAACCCTAACCCTAACACAACCTAAACTTAACCTAACCCTAACTCGAAAACTAACATTAATCCTAACCCTAACTTAACCCTCACCCTAACCCTAACCCTAACCCTAAACCTAACCGTAAACCTAACCTGAACCCTAACACTAACCTTAACCCTAACCCTAACCCTAACCCTAATCCTAACCCTAACCCTAAGCCTAAACCTAACCCTAACGCAAACCTTAAACCTAACCCTAACCTTAACCCTAACCCTAACCCTAACCCTAACCCTAACGCAAACCTAACCCTAACCCTAACCCTAACCCTAACCCTAACACTAACGCAAAGCTATCCCTAACCCTAACCCTAACCCTAACCCTAACCCTAAACCTAACGCATACCTAACCCTACCCTTACCCTAACCCTAACGCAAAACTATCCCTAAACCTAACCCTAACCTTAAACCTAACCCTAAACCTAACCCCAACCTTAACAGAAACCTAACCCTAACTTTAACCCTAACCCTAACCCTAACACTAACGCAAAGCTAACCCTAACCCTAACCCTAACCCTAACCATAACGCATACCTATCCCTAACCCTTACCCTAACCCTAACGCAAACCTAACGCTAAACCTAACACTAACCCTAACCCTAACGCTAACCCTAACACTAACCCTAACCCTAACCCTAACCCTAACCCTAACCCTAACCCTACCCTAACCCTAACCCTAACCCTAACCCTACCCTAACCCTAACTCTAACCCTAACCCTAACCCTAAACCTAACGCAAACCTAACACTAACCCTAACCCTAAACCTAACGCTAACCCTAACGCAAACCTAACCCTAACCCTAACCCTAACCCTAACACTAACGCAAACCTAACCCTAACCCTAACCCTAACCCTAACCCTAACCCTAACCTAACCCTAACCCTAACCCTAACCCTAACCTAACCCTAACCCTAACCCTAACACTAACCCTAAACCTAATCCTAACCCTAACCCTTACGCAAACCTAACCCTAACCCTAACCATAACCCTAAACCTAATCGTAACCATAACCCTGACGCAAACCTAACCCTAACCATAACCATAACCCTAACCCTAACCGTAACGCAAACCTAACCCTAACACTAACACTAACACTAACACTAACACTAACCCTAACCCTAACCCTAACGCAAACCTAACCCTATACCTAACACTAACCCTAACACAACCTAAACTTAACCTAACCCTAACTCAAAAACTAACATTAATCCTAACCCTAACCTCACCCTAACACTAACCCTAACCCTAACCCTACCCTAACCCTAACTCTAACCCTAACCCTAACCCTAACCCTAACCCTAACCCTAACCTAACCCTAACCCTAACCCTAACCCTAACCCTAAACCTAACCCTACCCTACCCCAAACACTAACCCAAACCCTAACCCTAACCATAACCCTAAAACAAACCTAACCCTAACCATAACCCTAAACCTAATCCTAACCATAACCCTGACGCAAACCTAACCCTAACCCTAAACATAACCCTAAACCTAATCCTAACCATAACCCTGACGCAAACCTAAACCTAACCCTAAACATAACCCTAACCCTAACCGTAACGCAAACCTAACCCTAACAATAACACTAACCCTAACCCTAACCCTAACCCTAACGCAAACCTAACCCTATACCTAACCCTAACCCTAACACAACCTAAACTTAACCTAACCCAAACTCAAAAACTAACATTAATCCTAACCCTAACCTAACCCTCACCCTAACCCTCACCTTAACCCTACCCTAACACTAACCCTAACCCTAACCCTAACCCTAACACTAAACCTATCGAAACCCTAACGCAAACCTAACCTAAAATCTAACCATAACCCTATCGCAAACCTAACCCTAAACCTAACCCTAACCGTAAACCTAACCCTAAACCTAACCGTAATCCTAACCTTAAACCTAACCCTAACCTTAACCCTAACCCTAACCCTAACCCTAACACTAACGCAAAGCTACCCCTAACCCTAACCCTAACCCTAACCCTAACCATAACGCATACCTAACCCTACCCTTACCCTAACCCTAACGCAAAACTATCCCTAAACCTAACCCTAACCTTAAACCTAACCCTAAACCTAACCCCAACCTTAACAGAAACCTAACCCTAACCCTAACCCTAACCCAAACCCTAACCCTAACCCAAACCCTAACGCAAACCTAACTCTAACCATAACCCTAAAACAAACCTAACCCTAAACCTAACCCTAAACCTAATCCTAACCCTAACCCTTACGCAAACCTAACCCTAAACCTAACCATAACCCTAACCCTAACCGTAACGCAAACCTAACAATAACACTAACCCTAACCCTAACCTAACCCTAACGCAAACATAACCCTAACCCTTACCCTAAACCTAACACAACCTAAATCTAAACCTAACCCTAAACCGAAACCTAACCTTAACCCTAACCCTAACCTAACCCTAAACCTAACCCTAACCGTACCCCTACCCTAACCCTAACTCTAACACTAACCCTAACCCTAACCCTACCCCTACCCTAACCCTAACCCTAACCCTAACCCTAACCCTACCCTAACGCTAAACCTACCGTAACCCTAACCCTAACTCAAACCCTAACCCTAACCATAACCCTAAAACAAACCTAACCCTAACCATAACCCTAAACCTAATCCTAACCCTAACCCTGACGCACCTAACCCTAACACTAAACATAACCCTAAACGTAATCCTAACCACAACCCTGACGCAAACCTAACCCTAACCCTAAACATAACCCTAACCCTAACCGTAACGCAAACCTAACCCTAACAATAACACTAACCCTAACCCTAACCCTAACCCTAACGCAAACCTAAACCTATACATAACCCTAACCCTAACACAACCTAAACTTAACCTAACCCTAACTCGAAAACTAACATTAATCCTAACCCTAACTTAACCCTCACCCTAACCCTAACCCTAACCCTACCCTAACCCTAACCCTAACCCTAAACCTAACCCTAACACTAAACCTAACGAAAACCCTAACGCAAACCTAACCTAAAAACTAACCATAACCCTATCGCAAACATAACCCTAAACCTAACCCTAACCCTAACCCTAACCCTAAACCTAACCGTAAACCTAACCTGAACCCTAACACTAACCTTAACCCTAACCCTAACCCTAACCCTAATCCTAACCCTAACCCTAAGCCTAAACCTAACCCTAACGCAAACCTTAAACCTAACCCTAACCTTAAACCTAACCCTAACCCTAACCCTAACCCTAACGCAAACCTAACCCTAACACTAACCCTAACCCTAACCCTAACACTAACGCAAAGCTATCCCTAACCCTAACCCTAACCCTAACCCTAAACCTAACGCATACCTAACCCTACCCTTACCCTAACCCTAACGCAAAACTATCCCTAAACCTAACCCTAACCTTAACAGAAACCTAACCCTAACTTTAACCCTAACCCTAACCCTAACACTAACGCAAAGCTAACCCTAACCCTAACCCTAACCCTAACCATAACGCATACCTATCCCTAACCCTTACCCTAACCCTAACGCAAACCTAACGCTAAACCTAACCCTAACCCTAACCCTACCGCTAACTCTAACAATAACCCTAACCCTAACCCTAACCCTAACCCTAACCCTAACCCTACCCTAACCCTAACCCTAACACTAACCCTACCCTAACCCTAACTCTAACCCTAACCCTAACCCTAACCCTAACCCGAACCCTACCCTAAACCTAAACCTAACCGTAACCCTAACCCTAACCCTAACCCTAACCGTAAACCTAACCTTAACCCTAACACTAACCTTAACCCTAACCCTAACCCTAACCCTAACCCTAAACCTAACCCTAACCCTAACACTAACGCAAAGCTAACCCTAACTCTAACCCTAACACTAACCCTAAACCTAACACTACCGCAAAGCTAACCCTAATCCTAACCCTAACCCTAACCCTAACGCATACCTAACCCTAACCATAACCCTAACCCTAACCCTAACCCTAACCCTAACCCTAACCCTAACCCTAACCCTAACCTAACCCTAACCCTAACCTTAACACTAACCTAATCCTAACCCTAAGCCTAACCCTAACCCTAAACCTAATCCTAACCCTAACGCTTGCGCCAACCTAACCCTAACCCTAACCATAACCCTAAACCTAATCGTAACCATAAACCTGACGCAAACCAACCCTAACCCTAAACCTAACGCAAACCTAACCCTAACCTTAACCCTAACCCTAACGCAAACCTATCCCTAAACCTAACCCTAACCTTAACCCTAACCCTAAACCTATCCATAACCTTAACAGAAACCTAACCCTAACCCTAACCCTAACCCTAACCCTAAACGTAACGCAAACCTAACAATAACCCTAACCCTAAACCTAACCCTAACCCTAACGCAAACCTAACCCTAACCCTAACCTTAACCCTAACCCTAACCCTAACACTAACGAAAGCTAACCCTAACCCTAACCCTAACCCTAACACTAACGCATACCTAACCCTACCCTTACCCTAACCCTAACGCAAACTTATCCCTAAACCTAACCCTAACATTAACCCTAACCCTAAACCTACCCCTAACCATAACAGAAACCTAACCCTAACCATAACCCTAACCCTAACCCTAAACCTAACGCAAACCTAACACTAACCCTAACCCTAAACCTAACGCTAACCCTAACGCAAACCTAACCCTAACCCTAACCCTAACCCTAACACTAACGCAAACCTAACCCTAACCCTAACCCTAACCCTAACCCTAACCTAACCCTAACCCTAACCCTAACCCTAACCTAACCCTAACCCTAACCCTAACACTAACCCTAAACCTAATCCTAACCCTAACCCTTACGCAAACCTAACCCTAACCCTAACCATAACCCTAAACCTAATCGTAACCATAACCCTGACGCAAACCTAACCCTAACCATAACCATAACCCTAACCCTAACCGTAACGCAAACCTAACCCTAACACTAACACTAACACTAACACTAACACTAACCCTAACCCTAACCCTAACGCAAACCTAACCCTATACCTAACCCTAACCCTAACACAACCTAAACTTAACCTAACCCTAACTCAAAAACTAACATTAATCCTAACCCTAACCTCACCCTAACACTAACCCTAACCCTAACCCTACCCTAACCCTAACTCTAACCCTAACCCTAACCCTAACCCTAACCCTAACCTAACCCTAACCCTAACCCTAACCCTAACCCTAAACCTAACCCTACCCTACCCCAAACACTAACCCAAACCCTAACCCTAACCATAACCCTAAAACAAACCTAACCCTAACCATAACCCTAAACCTAATCCTAACCCTAACCCTGACGCAAACCTAACCCTAACCCTAAACATAACCCTAAACCTAATCCTAACCATAACCCTGACGCAAACCTAAACCTAACCCTAAACATAACCCTAACCCTAACCGTAACGCAAACCTAACCCTAACAATAACACTAACCCTAACCCTAACCCTAACCCTAACGCAAACCTAACCCTATACCTAACCCTAACCCTAACACAACCTAAACTTAACCTAACCCAAACTCAAAAACTAACATTAATCCTAACCCTAACCTAACCCTCACCCTAACCCTCACCTTAACCCTACCCTAACACTAACCCTAACCCTAACCCTAACCCTAACACTAAACCTATCGAAACCCTAACGCAAACCTAACCTAAAAACTAACCATAACCCTATCGCAAACCTAACCCTAAACCTAACCCTAACCGTAAACCTAACCCTAAACCTAACCGTAATCCTAACCTTAAACCTAACCCTAACCTTAACCCTAACCCTAACCCTAACCCTAACACTAACGCAAAGCTACCCCTAACCCTAACCCTAACCCTAACCCTAACCATAACGCATACCTAACCCTACCCTTACCCTAACCCTAACGCAAAACTATCCCTAAACCTAACCCTAACCTTAAACCTAACCCTAAACCTAACCCCAACCTTAACAGAAACCTAACCCTAACCCTAACCCTAACCCTAACCCTAAACCTAACGCAAACCTAACACTAACCCTAACCCTAAACTTAACGCTAACCCTAACGCAAACCTAACCCTAACTTTAACCCTAACCCTAACCCTAACACTAACGCAAAGCTAACCCTAACCCTAACCATAACCCTAACCATAACGCATACCTATCCCTAACCATTACCCTAACCCTAACGCAAGCCTAACGCTAAACCTAACCCTAACTCTAACCCTAACGCTAACCCTAACACTAACCCTAACCAAAACCTAACCCTAACCCTAACCCTAACACTAACCTAACCCTAACCCTAACCCTAACCCTAACCCTAACCCAAACCCTAACCCTAACCCAAACCCTAACGCAAACCTAACTCTAACCATAACCCTAAAACAAACCTAACCCTAAACCTAACCCTAAACCTAATCCTAACCCTAACCCTTACGCAAACCTAACCCTAAACCTAACCATAACCCTAACCCTAACCGTAACGCAAACCTAACAATAACACTAACCCTAACCCTAACCTAACCCTAACGCAAACATAACCCTAACCCTTACCCTAAACCTAACACAACCTAAATCTAAACCTAACCCTAAACCGAAACCTAACCTTAACCCTAACCCTAACCCTAACCCTAACCCTAACCCTAACCCTAACCCTAACCCTAACCCCTAACCCTAACCCTAACCCTAACCCTAACCCTAACCCTAACCCTAACCCTAACCCTAACCCTAACCCTAACCCTAACCCTAACCCTAACCCTAACCCTAACCCTAACCCTAACCCGAACCCTACCCTAAACCTAAACCTAACCCTAACCCTAACCCTAACCCTAACCCTAACCGTAAACCTAACCTTAACCCTAACACTAACCTTAACCCTAACCCTAACCCTAACCCTAACCCTAAGCCTAACCCTAACCCTAACGCAAACCTAACCCTAAACCTAAACCTAACCCTAACCCTAACCTTATCCCTAACCCTAACCCTAACCTAACCCTAACCCTAACCCTAACACTAACCTAACCCTAACCCTAACCCTAACCCTAACCCAAACCCTAACCCTAACCCAAACCCTAACGCAAACCTAACTCTAACCATAACCCTAAAACAAACCTAACCCTAACCCTAACCCTAAACCTAATCCTACCCTAACCCTTACGCAAACCTAACCCTAACCCTAACCATAACCCTAACCCTAACCGTAACGCAAACCTAACAATAACACTAACCCTAACCCTAACCTAACCCTAACGCAAACATAACACTAACCCTTACCCTAACCCTAACACAACCTAAATCTAAACCTAACCCTAAACCGAAACCTAACATTAACCCTAACACTAACCTAACCCTAACACTAACCCTAACCCTAACCCTACCTAACCCTAACCCTAACCCTAACCCTACCCTAACCCTAATTCTAACCCTAACCCTAACCCTAACCCTAACCCTAAACCTACCCTAACCCTAACCCTAACCCTAACCCTAACCCTAACCCTAACCCTAACCTTAAGCCTAACCCTAACCCTAACGCAAACCTAACCCTAAACCTGAACCTAACCCTAACCCTAACCTTATCCCTAACCCTAACCCTAACGTAACCCTAACCCTAACCCTAACCCTAACCCAACCTTAACCCTAACCCTAACCCTAACCAAACCCTAACCCTAACCATAACCCTAAAGCAAACCTAACCCTAACCATAACCCTAAAACAAACCTAACCCTAACCCTAACCCTAAACCTTATCCAAACCTAACCCTTACGCAAACCTAACCCTAACCATAACCATAACCCTAACCCTAACCGTAAAGCAAACCCTACAATAACACTAACCCTAACCCTAACCCTAACCCTAACGCAAACCTAACCCTAACCCTAACCCTAACCCTAACACAACCTAAATCTAAACCTAACCCTAACCTTAACCCTAACCCTAACCCTAACCCTAACCCTAACCCTAACCTAACCCTAACCCTAACCAAACCCTAACCTAACCCTAACCCTAACCCTAACCCTAACGCAAACTTAACCCTAACCCTAACGCTAACCCTAAAACAAACCTAACACTAACCCTAACCCTAAACCTAAGCCTAACCCTAACCCTAACGCAAACCTAACCCTAACCCTAACCCTAACCCTAACACAAGCTAAATCTTAACCTAACCCTAACCCGAAACCTAACATTAAACCTAACCCTAACCTAACCCTAAACCCTAACCCTAACCCTAACCCTAACCCTAACCCTAACCCTAACCCTACCCTAACCCTAACCCTAACCCTAACCCTAAACCTAAACCTAACCCTAAACCTAACAAAAACCCTAACGCAAACCTAACCCTAACCCTAAACCTAACCCTATCGCAAACATAACCCTAACCCTAACCCTAACGCAAACCTAACCCTAACCCTAACCCTAACCCTAAACCAAACAGAAACCTAACCCTAACCCTAACCCTATCCCAAACCTAACCCCAACCCTAACCCTAACCCTAACCCTTACCCTAAACCTAACACAACCTAAATCTAAACCTAACCCTAAACCGAAACCTAACCTTAACCCTAACC
>NC_142501.1:97776287-97781287 GCF_057876585.1 Rhinolophus sinicus
ACCCTAACCACAACCCTAACCATAACCGTAACCCAAACCTAACAGTCACACCAAGCCTAACCCTAACCCTAACCATTACCCTACCCTAACCCTAACCCTAACCCTAAACCTAACCCTATCGCAAACATAACCCTAACCCTAACCCTAACGCAAACCTAACCCTAACCCTAACCCTAACCCTAACCCTAACCCTAACCCTAAACCAAACAGAAACCTAACCCTAACCCTAACCCTATCCCAAACCTAACCCTAACCCTAACCCTAACACTAAACCTAACCCTAAACCTAAACCCTAACCCTAACCCTAACCCTAAACCTAATCCTAACCCTAAACCTAACCCTAAACCTAACCCTAACGCAAACCTAACCCTAATCCTAAACCTAAACCCAAACCTAACGCAAACCTAATCCTAACCCCAACACTAATCCTAACCTTAACGCAAACCTAATCATTAACTTAACGCTAACCTTAAAACCCTAACGCTAATCCTAACCCTAACCCTAACCCTAAACCTAAACCCTAGTCCTATCCCTAACCGTAACCCTAACCCTAACCCTAACGCAAACCATACCGTAACCCTAACCTTAACCCTAACCCTAACCCTAACCCTAACCCTAACTCTAACCCTAACCCTATACTAACGCAAACCTAACCCTAACCCTAACATTAACCCTAACCGTAAACCTAACCCTAAACCTAACACTAACCGTAACCCTAACACAAACCTAACCCTAACCTTAACCCTAACCCTAACACTAACCCTAACCCTAACGCAAACCTAACCCTAAACCTAACCCTAACCGTAACCCTAAACCTAACCCTAACCCTAACAGTACCTAACCCTAACCCTAACCCTAACCATAAACCTAACTCTAATCCTAACCCAAACGCAAAACTAAACCTAACCCTAACCCTAACCCTAACCCTAACACTAAGGCAAAGCTAAACCTAACCCTAACCTTAACCCTAACGCATACCTAACCCTAACCCTTACCCTAACCCTAACGCAAACCTAACCCTAAACCTAACCCTAACCTTAACCCTAACCCTAACCCTAACCCTAACCCTAACCCTAACCTAACCCTAACCCTAACCAAACCCTAACCTAACCCTAACCCTAACCCTAACCCTAACGCAAACTTAACCCTAACCCTAACGCTAACCCTAAAACAAACCTAACACTAACCCTAACCCTAAACCTAAGCCTAACCCTAACCCTAACGCAAACCTAACCCTAACCCTAACCCTAACCCTAACACAAGCTAAATCTTAACCTAACCCTAACCCGAAACCTAACATTAAACCTAACCCTAACCTAACCCTAAACCCTAACCCTAACCCTAACCCTAACCCTAACCCTAACCTTAACCCTACCCTAACCCTAACCCTAACCCTAACCCTAAACCTAAACCTAACCCTAAACCTAACAAAAACCCTAACGCAAACCTAACCCTAACCCTAAACCTAACCCTATCGCAAACATAACCCTAACCCTAACCCTAACGCAAACCTAACCCTAACCCTAACCCTAACCCTAAACCAAACAGAAACCTAACCCTAACCCTAACCCTATCCCAAACCTAACCCCAACCCTAACCCTAACCCTAAACCTAACCCTAAACCTAAACCCTAACCCTAACCCTAACCCTAAACCTAATCCTAACCCTAAACCTAACCCTAAACCTAACCCTAACGCAAACCTAAACCTAATCCTAACCCTAAACCCAACCCTAACGCAAACCTAATCCTAACCCTAACACTAATCCTAACCTTAACGCAAACCTAATCATTAACTTAACGCTAACCTTAAAACCCTAACGCTAATCCTAACCCTAACCCTAACCCTAAACCTAAACCCTAGTCCTAACCCTAACCGTAACCCTAACCCTAACCGTAACGGTAACCCTAACCCTAACACTAACGCAAACCTTGCCGTAACCCTAATCTTAACCCTAACCATAACCTTAACCCTAACCCTAACCCTAACCCTAACCCTAACCCTAACTCTAACCCTAACCCTATACTAACGCAAACCTAACCCTAACCCTAACATTAACCCTAACCCTTAACCTAACCCTAAACCTAACACTAACCGTAACCCTAACGAAAACATAACCCTAAACCTAACCCACCCTAACCCTAACCCCATCCCTAAACCTAATACTAACCCTAACCCTAACGCAAACCAACCCTAACCCTAACCCTATCGCAAACCTAACCCTAACCCTAAACCTAACCGTAAACCTAACCCTAACGCAAACCTAACCCTAACCCTAACCCTAACCCTAAACCTAACTCTAACCCTAACAGAAACCTAACCCAAACCCTAACCCTAAACCTAACGCAAACCTAACACTAACCCTAACCCTAACCCTAACCCTAACCCTAACCCAAACCCTAACCCTAACCCTAACCCTAACCCTAACCCTAAACCTGACGCAAACCTAACTCTAACCCTAACCCTAACCCTAACCCTAACAGAAACCTAACCCTAACCCTAAGCCTAACCCTAAACCTAACGCAAACCTAACCCTAACCCTAACCCTAACCCTAACCCTAACCCTAACCCTAACCCTAAACCTAACCCTAACCCTAACCCTAACCCTAACCCTAAACCTAACGAAAACCCTCACGCAAACATAACCCTAAACCGAACCATAACCCTATCGCATACCTAACCCTAAACCTAAACCTAACCCTAACCCTAACCCTAACACAAGCTAAATCTTAACCTAACCCTAACCCGAAACCTAACATTAACCCTAACCGTAACCTAACCCTAACCCTAAACCTGACGCAAACCTAACACTAACCCTAATCCTAAACCTAACCCTAACCCTAACCCTAACCCTAACAGAAACCTAACCCTAACCCTAAACCTAACCCTAAACCTGACGCAAACCTAACACTAACCCTAACCCTAAACCTAACCCTAACCCTAACCCTAACCCTAACCCTAACAGAAACCTAACCCTAACCCTAAACCTAACCCTAAACCTAACGCAAACCTAACACTAACCCTAACCCTAACCCTAACCCTAACCCTAACCCTAACCCTAACCCTAACCTAACCTAACCCTAACCCTAACCTAACCCTAACCCTAACCCTAACCCTAACCCTAACCCTAACGCAAACCTAACCCTAACCATAACCCTAAAACAAACCTAACCCTAACCCTAACCCTAACCCTATCGCAAACCTAACCCTAACCCTAACCCTAACCGTAACCCTACCCCTAACGCAAACCTAACCCTAACCCTAACCCTAACCCTAACCCTAAGCTTAAACCTAACCCTAACCCTAACCCTAACCCTAAACCTAACGAAAACCCTCACGCAAACATAACCCTAAACCGAACCATAACCCTATCGCATACCTAACCCTAAACCTAAACCTAACCCTAACCTTACCCTAACACAAGCTAAATCTTAACCTAACCCTAACCCGAAACCTAACATTAACCCTAACCCTAACCTAACCCTAGCCCTAACCCTAACACTAACCCTAATCCTAACCCTAACCCTACCCGAAACCTAACCCTAACCCTAACCCTAAACCTAACCCTAAACCTAACCCTAACCATAAACCTAACGAAAACCCTAACGCAAACATAACCCTAAACCTAGCCCTAACCCTAACCCTAACCCCATCCCTAAACCTAACCCTAACCCTAACCCTAACGCAAACCAACCCTAACCCTAACCCTAACCCTATCGCAAACCTAACCCTAACCTTAAACCTAACCGTAACCCTAACCCTAATGCAAACCTAACCCTAACCCTAACCCTAAACCTAACTCTAACCCTAACAGAAACCTAACCCAAACCCTAACCCTAAACCTAACGCAAACCTAACACTAACCCTAACCCTAAACCTAACCCTAACCCTAACGCAAACCTATCCCAAACCCTAACCCTAACCCTAACCCTAACCCTAACCCTAACCATAAACCTGACGCAAACCTAACACTAACCCTAACCGTAACCCTAACCCTAACGAAACCTAACCCTAACCCTAAAACTAACGCAAACCTAAAACTAACCCTAACCCTAACCCTAACCCTAACCCTAACCCTAACCCTAACCCTAACCCTAAACCTAACCCTAACCCTAACCCTAACCCTAACCCTTAACCTAACAAAAACCCTCACGCAAAGATAACCCTAAACCTAACCATAACCCGATCGCATACCTAACCATAAACCTAAACCTAACCCTAACCCTAACCCTAACGCAAACCTAACCCAAACTATTACCCTAACCCTAACAGAAACCTAACCCTAACCCTAACCCTAACCCTAAACCTGACGCAAACCTAACACTAACCCTAACCCTAAACCTAACCCTAACCCTAACCCTAACCCTAACCCTAACAGAAACCTAACCCTAACCCTAAACCTAACCCAAACCCTAACGCAAACCTAACTCTAACCATAACCCTAAAACAAACCTAACCCTAAACCTAACCCTAAACCTAATCCTAACCCTAACCCTTACGCAAACCTAACCCTAAACCTAACCATAACCCTAACCCTAACCGTAACGCAAACCTAACAATAACACTAACCCTAACCCTAACCTAACCCTAACGCAAACATAACCCTAACCCTTACCCTAAACCTAACACAACCTAAATCTAAACCTAACCCTAAACCGAAACCTAACCTTAACCCTAACCCTAACCTAACCCTAAACCTAACACTAACCGTACCCCTAACCTAACCCTAACTCTAACACTAACCCTAACCCTAACCCTAACCCTACCCCTACCCTAACCCTAACCCTAACCCTAACCCTAACCCTACCCTAACGCTAAACCTACCGTAACCCTAACCCTAACTCAAACCCTAACCCTAACCATAACCCTAAAACAAACCTAACCCTAACCATAACCCTAAACCTAATCCTAACCCTAACCCTGACGCACCTAACCCTAACACTAAACATAACCCTAAACGTAATCCTAACCACAACCCTGACGCAAACCTAACCCTAACCC